>NW_027513434.1:1500000-1742552 GCF_048772815.1 Callospermophilus lateralis
TCACAGGATGTTGGGGCAGCCTCTATCTCATGGGAACCTTGGAAGCAACTGTTAGGACAAAGTGGTTACCAAGGCAGTGACCATATTCAGTTCCTGAAAGAAGTGACCTCACTTCACTTCCTTGGTGATGGAATTCTCTGAACTTGGGATCCAGGAAGCCAGGCACCCAGAGCCAGTCCCACTCCAGACCCAGTGGGCTAACTTGTTTGCTTTTCCCAAAGACATAGTCAGTCTTTCTTGGTACCTGCTGATGTGAGGATGGCCAAATGCCAGCAGAGCTCTGAAGAGGGGCCTTTCCTGAGAAAGCAGGCAGTGGCTCACTGCTGGCTCCTTACAACTTCACGGAGTTGGACATTGAGACCAGATGTGAAACAGGACAAGCCATTTTGGGGGAACATAATATGGCCCACCAGTCAGAAGACACTCCGGATAGTCACAGACCTATTTGGGGGAAGGAAGTGCCTTTGCCGTTGTAGGTGTGAGTTTGTGGTTTTTTCTCATGTTCTGAGAATAGGTAGGAAAGGTGGTTTGTTTGGTTTGGAGTGGACTGTTTCTAGTAAGTCGTTTTACATTGTGAGTGTTTCTATGTCTGAGTATCCCACTGTATCCATGGTTGTAGACATTAGAAAAGAGAATGCACCAATGGATGTGTTGTCTCTAGTTGAAAGCTTCCGCAATTCATACTGCGCAATTGGAATGCACTGCAGCTTGCCTTATGGATGGGCAACATCTACTATCTTCTAAAGTTCCTGTTTTCTACGTGAATTCTGGCCACTCTCCAGAATAGACTCATGGTTTTGTTTCCCAGATATGTAACACCACAAGGCTCTGTGACATGGCCATGTTCTGGATAGCTGAAGGGAATGAGATCATCTCAGAAAACTCAGATATCAGTGTGTGCAGTAAAGTCTCAGTGGAGAAACCCTTCTTGGGCCATTTGCTTAATTCTATTTCTATTACCCTAAATGTCAGAAAGGTCTTTGCCTCAGGCCACCCCTTTGTGTAGCCTGAAAAACACTGTTTTCATATGGAAATGAATGGACCCCACCTGTGGCTCTTTGCTTAATTTCTTTGGAATGGGATGTGTCTGAATCAGCCTCTTGTCCTTGTATGAGGTTGTGGCTTAGATTCTCAGCACCTGATGGATCTAAAGAAAGATTCCATGTTCTTCCAAAACTAAAATGTCCAAAAGAGCAGTGATTGTGGATGAATATTTTTGCCTTCTTGTTTTAGGTTCCTGAACTCCATCAAGTGAGAATAGGGATCCTTTGGGTCAAATGAGTTCTTGAAATCCCTGCAGAGGCTAGCCCATATGTGCTTGGATTTTCTCATGAATCCAAATCACATAAAGAATCTATACCCTACAGCCAGTAGGCTGAAATTGGAGAAGTGGAACACTTTAACAGCAGGAATATTTGATCACTCCTGGTTCACAGGAAGAGTGTCCAGGCCACCATGATTTTAGGCAAATAAGGGGCAAGTGAGCTTATTTTGGACACTACCTTGGGCTCATAGAAACCTCCAGCTAGAGGTTATGATGAGTGTCTACATGGAAGAAGATGATGGCCCTGTGGGAGTGTTTTGATTTTAATTGTGGTAATTTTTGTGGCGGTTGGAAGGGATGACTGGGTCCACCTGGGCTTGAACTCTGGTGTGATTCCCCTTAGAGACTGCATTCTGGAATTGACCTCAGAGAAGTATAGCCATGAATTGTGTTGGGATTTTAGGAGGACACACGTAAGACTCACTCTTGGAAACTGAGATCTATGCCCAGGGTGGCTTTCCACAGAGGCCTGGGAATCTCAGCCAGGATATCACATGATTTTATTCTGAAAGACTTGGCAGCCATAGATGAGAGTCAAAACATACATGGACCTCACATTGTAGACGTGAATTGGCCTGGCTTTATGTGACCATTTGGTAACTCTTTGAGAAGCCTTGACTTTGAGAGTTCTCCAGAGCTTTCATTGAAATGAACTTTCTCACACTTAATGGTTCCTGAATGAATTGAGACCCACAGTGCCTCTAACTTCATTTTTGAAAAATTGCTAAATAAATACCATGAAATTTTTTAAATTCCCATGACCAGGTGGAACTGCAGAAAATTTGATGTCCTGTTGCTTATCATGTGTATACCAGACAGTGCCTTGTTTAACTGGGTTTCATGAAAATGATGTAGAACACGAGATGCCAGTAATTTGGAGCCTGCTGAGTAGTGGGCCTAGAGCAGTGGTGGGAAGGTGTGTGAAAAAACATCATGGAGGGGCTATGTGGATCTGCCATTGGCTTCCAAATGGCTTGTGACTGATATAGTGCAGACATGAGACCCTTATATGTAAAGGCATCCTGTTATATGGAGAGTTTTAAGGGCAATGTTCAGAATAAGTTTACTATGGTTACTGGGGCAAGCTCTGTGGGATAGAAGCCTGGTTGGTGCATTCTCCTGCAGACCCTGACCCACCACAAGTGACAGAACTCCCTCCAGCACTGTATCCCAAATGAACTTCTTATATTTTGTGAAGCAAATACCAAATTCCCAGTGCAGCAGCAAAAAACACCATGAAAAGTGGAGGATGACCAAATGTCTTCACAGTCCCCACTGGGAGACACTTAGAATCCAGTGGCCACAGTTTACCTACAAAGAGAGAATTGAGCACTGCTGCCTCATGTTCATTGGAATATAAGAAACCATCTCTTCCTGGTCACATAGATGCAGACCCAGCTTTGATGGTCTCACTACGAAGGAAGCTAAAGCTCATGACAGCAACATATATTTCAGGATCCCAACCTCAGAGGCCATTTCCCAAGAATTCTTAGGCCAGCAGAGCTCCTTGTTTGTGGAGTGTTTACCCTGTCCTTTACTTTTGGAAACTCCTCTACCACCTCAAAAGTTGTGAACTCCCGAGCATATTCCATTCCATGTATGTATTCCTAGATTTTTACACTTTTCAACTCTAATTGTGTCTTACTTGGGGCGAAGGTAATGTCAAGGCATTGTTCTGGATGTGAGTGGGAAGATTTTTGTGTAGCACATATTTACATACACATTGGATTCATTTTCCAATTTTCCATTTGAAATACTTAATCCCTGACACTAACCTGTACCCTACTAGTCTCTGACTAATAATCCTAAAATGATGGTGAAAAATAACCCAAAAAGAATAGAAATACAAGCAGTTCAGAGGAGGCATGGTGTATAGTTGGAATTGCTTTTTGCATTATATAATGTAGGAGTTTTAAATCTAGTCAATTTTCTGTTGAAATAGTTCTAGATGTGTTTTTAAAATTAACAAATATGTGAATCCCTGTCTCCCTTTCTCTGTAGCCTATTCAGCACATGTATTTTTATATGCACATATAGAATCCTACCTGATATCACTTTTACACACATGTGAGGTGGCTGAATTGGCAGATGCAAATTGTGAGAAGAGATCACTCCTCC
Source organism: Callospermophilus lateralis (assembly GCF_048772815.1). Taxonomy (NCBI): domain Eukaryota; kingdom Metazoa; phylum Chordata; class Mammalia; order Rodentia; family Sciuridae; genus Callospermophilus; species Callospermophilus lateralis. The sequence goes on from NW_027513434.1 coordinate 1,503,443, forward strand.
TAAACGCTGTTGGAACTGAAAATTCAACCTACGGGTGAGCTTCCTAGTTGAATAACATTATACATAAATCCATTTCAGTAAAATGAATATTTTTCGATCTTTGGATTATATATATTTGATGAAGATTTTCGATTGGCATATATATTGCTACCTTTTTTTTCTTTTATTGGTTGCTCAAAACATTACAAAGCTCTTGACATATCATATTTCATACATTAGATTCAAGTGGGTTATGAACTCCCATTTTTACTCCAAATATAGAATGCAGAATCACATCAGTTACACATCCATATTTTTACATAATGTCTTATTAGTTACTGTTGTATTCTGCTACCTTTACTATGCCCTACTATCCCCCCTCCGCTCTCTTCCCATCTTCTCTCTCTACGCTACCTACTGTAATTCATTTCACTTATTGTTTATTTTTCCATTACACTCACAACCTCTTATATGTATTTTTTTTGTAACAATAAGGGTCTCCCTCCATTACCATGCAATTTCTCTTTTCTCTACCTTTCCGTCCCACCTCATGTCTCTGCTTAATGTTAATCTTTTCTTCATGCTCTTCCTCTCTGCTCTGTTCTTAGTTGCTCTCATTATATCAAAGAAGTCATTTGGTATTTGTTTTTTTGGGATTGGCTAGCTTCACTAAGCATAATCTGCTCTAGTGCCATGCATTTCCCTGCAAATTCCATTATTTTGTCATTTTTTAGTGCTGTGTAATCCTCCATAGTATATAAAAAAAAACTTTTTTTTTTTATCCATTCATCTATTGAAGGTAATCTGGGTTGGTTCCACAGTGTAGCAATTGTGAATTGTGCTGCTATGAACATCGATTGGCAGTATCCCTGTAGTACGCTCTTTTAAGGTCTTCAGGGAATAGTGCGAGAAGGGCAATAGCTGGGTCAAATGGTGCTTCCATTCCCGGCCTTCCCAGGAATCTCCATACTGCTTTCCAAATTGGCTGCACCAGTTTCAGTCCCATCAGCAATGTACAAGAGTACCCTTTTCCCCACATCGTCGCCAGCACTTGTTGTTGTTTGACTTCATAATGGCTGCCAATCTCACTGGATTGACATGGTATTTTAGGGTGGTTTTGATTTGCATTTCTCTGACTGCAAGAAATGGAGAGCATTTTTTTATGTACTTGTTGATTGATTCTATGTCCTCCTCTGAGAAGTGTCTGTTCAGGTCCTTGGCCCATTAGGTTATTTGTTATCTTATTGTCTAATTATTTGAGTTCTTTGTATACTTTGTATACTCTGGATATTAGGGCTCCATCTGAAGGGTGAGGAGTAAAAATTTGTTCCCATGATCTAGGCTCCATATTTACCTCTCTTATTGTTTCTCTTTCTGAGAAAAAAATTTTCAGTTTAAGTAACTCCCATTTGTTGATTCTTGTTATTAACTCTTGTGCTATGGGTGTCCTATTAAGGAATTTGGAGCCTGACCATACAATATGTAGATCGGAACCAACTTTTTCTTCTATCAGATGCAGAGTCTCTGATTTGAATCTAGCTCCTTGATCCACTTTGAGTTAACTTTTGTGCATGGCGAGAGAAAGGGATTCAGTTTCATTTTGTTGCATATGGATTTTCAGTTTTCCCGGCACGATTGGTTGAAGATGCTATCCTTCCTCCATTGCAAGCTTTTAGCTCCTTTATCAAATATAAGATAGTTGTAGCTTTTTGGATTAGTCTCTGTGTCCTCCATTCTGTACCATTGGTCCACCCGCCTGTTTTGGTACCAGTACCATGCTGTTTTTGTTATTATTGCTGTGTAATATAGTTTGAAATCTGGTATCGCTATACCGCCTGATTCACACTTCCTGCTTAGAATTGCTTTTGCTATTCTGGGTCGTTTATTTTTCCATATGAATTTCATGATTGGTTTATCTATTTCTACAAAAAATTCATTTGGGATTTAGATTGGCATTTCATTAAACCTACAGACAACTTTTTAGTAATATCGCCATTTTGATGATGTTAGTTCTGCCTATCCATGAACAGGGTATATTTTTCAATCTTCTAAGATCTTATTCTACTTCTCTTTTTAGGGTTCTGTAGTTTGCATTGTATAAATCTTTCACCTCTTTTGTTAGGTTGATTCCCAAGTATTTAATTTTTTATGAGGATATTGTGAATGCAGTGTTTTTCCTCATTTTCATTTCAGAAGTTTTGTCGCTGATATACAGAAATGCCTTTGATTTATGCATGTTGATTTCATTTCCAGCCACATTGCTGAATTCATTTATTAGTTCTAGTAGTTTTTTTCTGTAGACCCTTTTGGGTCTTCTATGTATAGAATCATGTCATCTTCAAATAGTGATAATTTAAGTTCTTTTTTTCCTATTTTTATGTCTTTAATGTCTTTCAACTTTCTAATTGCTCTGGCCAGTTTTTCGAGAACTATATTGAATAGAAGTGGTGATAGAGGACATCCCTGTCTTGTTCCAAATTTTAGAAAGAATGCCTTCAATTTTTCTCCATTCAGAATGATAATAGCTTGAGGCTTAACATAGATAGTTTTTACAATGTCGAGGTATGTTCCTTTTATCCCTAGTTTTTCTAATGTTTTGAACGTAAAGGAATGCTCTACTTTTTCTAATGGTTTTTCTGCATCTATCAAGATCATCTTATGGTTCTTATTTTTAAGTCTATTGATGTTGTGAATAACATTTATTGATTTCCATATATTGAACCCTCCTTGCATCCCAGGGATGAATCCTAGTTGATCATGGTGCACAATTTTTTTGATGTGCCTTTGTATCCAAATCACCAGAATTTTAATGAAAATTTTTGCATCTAGGTTCATCAGAGATATTGGTCTGTTGTTTTCTTTCATTGAGGTGTCTTAGTCTGGTTTCAGAAGCAGGGTGATGTTGGCCTCATAGAATGAATTTGGCAGAGCTCCCTGTTTTTCTATTTTCTGAATAACTTGAAAAGTATTGGTATTAATTCTTCTTTAAAGGTTTTGTAAAACTCCGCTGTATACCCATCCGATCCTGGGCTTTTCTTGGTTGGTAGTAGTTTGATTGCCTCTTCTATTTCATCGATTGATATTGGTCTGTTCAAATTGTGTGTATCCTCCTGACTCAGTCTAGGCAAATCATATGACTTAACAAATGTATCAATGTCTTCACTATTTTCTATTTTATTGGAATATAGGTTTTCGAAATAATTTCTAATTGTCTTCTGTATTTATGTAGCATCTGTTGTGATATTGCCTTTTTCATCCCGTATGTTAGTAATTTGAGTTCTCTCTCTTCTTCTCCTCGTTAGCATGGCTAAGGGTCTGTCAATCTTATTTATTTTTTCGAAGAACCAACTATTAGTTTTGGTAATTTTTTAATAGTTTCTTTTGTTTCAATTTCGTGATTTACTCTCTGATTTTAATAATTTCTTGCCTTCTGCTACATTTGCTGTTGTTTTGCTCTTCCTTTTCTAGGGCTTTGAGATTAAGTGAGAGCTCATTTATTTGTTGTTTTTGTTTTTTTCTTTTTTTGAGGAATGACCTCCAGGCGATGAATTTGCCTCTTGAATCTTGTTTCATTGTGTCCCATTGAATCTGATATGTTGTGTCTGTATTTTCATTTATCTCTAAGAATTTTTTGATTTCCTCCTTTATGTCTTCTGTAACCCATTGATCATTCAGTAACATATTGTTCATTTTCCATGTGATGTAGGATTTTTCCTTCCTTCTTTTACCGTTGGTTTCCAGTTTCATTCCATTGTGATCAGAAAAAAATTCATGGTATTATCTCCACCCCTTTATATTTACTGAGTGTTGCCCTATGGCATAATATATGGTCTATTTTTGAGAAGGATCCATGTGCTGGTGAGAAAAAAGTATATCCACTTGATGATGGTTGATATATTCTATATATGTCAGTTAAGTCTAGGGTATTGATTGTGATATTGAATTCTATATTTTCTTTATTCAACTTTTGTTTGGAGGATCTGTCCAATGGTGAGAGAGGTGAGTTGAAGTCTCCCATAATTATTGTGTTGTGGTCTATTTGATTCTTGAACTTGAGGAGAATTTGTTTTATAAATGTTGCAGCACCATTATTTGCTGCATAAATATTGATAATTGTTATGTCTTGTTGGTGAATGGTTCCTTTCAACAGTATATAATGTCCTTCCTTATCCCTTTTGATTAAATTAGTCTTGAAGTCGATTTTATTCCATATGAGGATGGCCACCCCTGCTTGCTTACAAGGACCGTGTGCATGGTATAAATTTTCCCAACCTTTCACCTTCAGCCTGTGTATGTCTTTTCCATTCAGATGTGTCTCCTGGAAGCAACATATTGTTGGATTTGTTTTTTTTAATCCACGTTACAAGTCTATGTCACTTTATTGGAGAGTTAAAGCCATTAAAGTTTAGAGTTAGTATTGATATATGGTTTGTATTGCCACCCGTCTTTGATTATTTATCTTTTTTTTAATTTAGTTTGTTTATCCATGATTAACTTTTCCCCCGCCCTCTGTCATTAATGAGGCACTTCCCACTGATGGTTTTCTTTGTTGATATTCATTTTTTCCTTGTGTAGTGTTTTCCTTAAGATGCTTTGCAATGCTGGTTTTCTGGCTGCAAGTTCTTTTAGCTTTTGTTTATCACGAAATGTTTTTATTTCGTTGTCTTACCTGAAGCTTAATTTTGCTGAATACAGATTTCTTGGTTGGCATCTATTGTTTTTAAGTGTTTGAAATACGTTGTTCCAGGATCTTCTCACTTTCAGCGTCTGTGATGAAAAATCTGTTGTTAACATTTTTGGTTTACCCCTGATTGTAATCTGCCTCCTTTCTCTTGTAGCTTTTAATATTTTCTCTTTGTTCTGTATATTGGATATCTTCATAACAATGTGTCTTGGCATTGGTCTACTGTGATTTTGTGTGCTCGGTGTCCTGTAAGCATCTACAATTTTTTTTATCTGTTTCCATTTTTATTTCTGGAAAGTTTTCTGTAATTATTTCATACAGCAGGTTACTCATTCCCTTGGTTTGAATCTCTGTACCTTCCTCTATCCAGATGACTCATTAGTTTTTTTTTTTTTCTTATGTTATCCCATATCTCTTGGATGTTTTTCTCATGACTTTTTACCAGCATTTCTTTGTTGGCTAGACTTTTTTCAAGATGATATATTTTGTCTTCATTATCTGACATTCTGTCTTCTACTTGCTCCACTCTGTTAGTGATACTCTCAATTGAGTTTTTAATTTGTTTTATCATTTCCTTCATTTCTAGAATTATTGTTTGATTTTTTTTATAATCTCTATCTCCTAATTAAGATGCTTAATTTCTTTTTATATCTGTTTATGTAATTCATTTTCAATGTGTTCTTTCACTGTTTGGTTTTGATGTCTCGTATCCTCTTTAAGGTTCCATTCCATCTGTCTAAGGTATTTCTTGAGTTCTTTATATGACCATTTTTCTGATGACTCTAGGTCCTTCTGAATATTTAGGCTGTCCATCATTGTTTGTACTCCTTTTCTTCCTTGCTTTTTTATGCTGCTCATGTTACTTCTTGTTTTGTTTGACTGCTGAGTTACTGCTTACTCTTATAAATTTATTTGATGCTTGGGAGGAAAGATATTAGAAGGGAAGGGAAGAAGTCACTAAAGAGAATGAGAGTAGACAGGTAGAATTCAAGGAAGGGAGAATAAGAAAATTGAAAAGAAATGAAAAGACAAAAGAAAAAATTAGAAAATAAAGAAAGAAAAAAAATTTAAATAATAATTATAATTAAAAAATGAAAATTAAAATTTAAAATAATATTAATAATAATAATGATAAAATAAAAAATAAAAAATAAAAACATTAAAAAAGTTAAAGAACAACAACAACAAAAATGAAAATGAAAGAAATATAAAAAATATAAATTAAAAAAATAATAATAATACATGCAGTCATAGAGTTCAATTAACTTCTCTTTCAGTATGTGGAGCTGTGTGCACTGGGCCAAGCTCCTCCTCTGAATAAGTGGGAACCAATCACTGTGCAGCAGCTCTTCCTCCCAGACTTGGCGGATCTCCAATCCTGAGTGCCTAGGGCCTTCTCTTGTGCTTCCTCAAGCCATGCCCTGATCACCTGTGACGCTCACCACAATAGTGGTTACAAGCCAGAACTCTACTCCTGGCAGCCCTGTTTTCATGAACGCCTGTGCACACTCTCCCTGTTTGCCTCCCTCAGACCCTAAGTTTGTAGAGCTTGGGGCTGAGGACCCCCAGCGAATTTTCTTGCCCTCTGGGAGCCACGCCACCGGTACGTGGTGTAAGAGACCTCAATTGTCAGCACTTGTGGGATCAGGAGCCCGGAATTCCACGCCGCTAGTCCCGAGCCAATCCTGATTCCCTAGGTCTGGCTATCGCGCTCACGGGAGAGCTGGGAGAGGCCCTTAAGGTTTCCCCGCTGTGTTGAGAGAGATGGCTAGGGGATTACACACCTGTCACGCTGGTTTCAATGAAGTTATCTCCTCTGCCCGTGACATCATTTCTATGCTATGGTGGTATCCCATGCAAATGGTGACCGTTTGTTCCCTTTGCAAGGTAACCAACGCAACGGGTGGGTCCTGACTGTCTCTCCCAAGCGCCGTTTCAATCCTGTGGCCACTGCCTTTGAAGGCTTGGTTGGCTTTTACCTCTGAAAGTTCAGAAGGGCCGAACAGTTATTTCAGAGGGATCTTAGTGCTGAGTCACGAGAACCAGGCAAACCGGAGGTTGAATGCAGCCGATCCAGGCTCGGTGTGTGTTCTGAGGGCCCCAGAATGTTCGCACCAGATCCACATTAGGTCAACATTGCCTAGTGATTCTGAGAAAACAGCATTTAGACAGTTTACGACTCCCGATGCCCGCGCAGCTGAAGAGGTCAGAGACTTGATTTTTCCATGCCTGCCTTCATGATGGATTTCCTGTATTGCTACTTTTTTATATCTGTGCATGTGAGTGTGTATGTATGAGAGTGTATATATATATATATACACTCTCCAGATTTTTTAAAATATGAAATATATGTGTCTTATTATACACTCCCTAAATTCATTCATATTCATATATGTGTATTTATAATCAACTTTCCACAAGATTATTCTCAGAAATAATCATCCACCTGAAATACATATTTGTTTTCTAGTACTGAAAACTAAATTCAGTGAAAGGTGCAAACAAAACCTAATATTTCTACAGTTACTGAGCTAGTTTAACATCAATGCAAGTATATTCTTAGGGGACATGATGTGTATTTTGATTTTCATTTTTATTCAACACTTATACGTTACGATGTCTTCAGTTTATGCACATCATAGGATATATATTTCATTCAAAAGTTAGAAAATTTATAGGCATTTGTTTCACGATCAATCACTTTCTGATTCAGAACACATGATTCTTCTATGTTTCTTGACTAGTCTTTTCATGAGACTTCTTTCCAAACACATTATTTTCGTTTAACATCATCACTTATAAAGCAAAACTCAAACACCCTTCATGATAAACCATAATCCTAATATTACCATTAGATATATAACTGGTTGAAATGAATGATTATATATCAATATAAGATTTCTTATATATTTTCAGATTTCAATTCAATCCATTATTTAAAGTGGAACCAGATACATTATTTATTCATATTATCGTCTATTCATGCATTATCTCTATATTCATAGACACAGGGTACACCTCTTTGTACCCCTAATACTAATGTATATGTCTTCAAAATATTGCTCCCAGACATGGTGAAAGAAATACTCATGTTACCTGATCTACATATACATTTTACCACCGAAATATTCTGAACAAAAAAAAATGTAAAGGTCACACTTATGATTGTACCAAAGCCTAAAAGGAAAGTGAACATGGATAAGTAATAACATCCGTGTCCAGGTTGCCTAATGCTCTCAAATGTCAATCCCATTGGTGACAACATATTTGTTTTTTCCTATGATTATATATTCAAACTCAACCCTGTTGAAAATGTCTAATCCTATCACTCATTTATACTTTGCCTGATTTCGTTATGTCTCTATTGATACCTGCTTTTCTACATAATTTCCCCAGTTCATCATTGTGAAAGACTCTTCACATGTACTGACATTTACATTCACTCTCTAAACGAAACCCTATTGCTAAAGAAGCTTTTTATTCCAAATCATATTCTCACTCTTCTTCCTAAACCTACTGACTATCTTTCTAATCCTACCGACTATCCCTTTTTAACTGGATGTTCTCTTCTACATTCAATCATCCAAGGTACAAGGTCCTATGCCATTGTATATCGATTTAACTGAGACAATTGTACAGAACGTAATTCAACACTATGCATCCCAATCAAGGGCCCAATGCCCTTCTGGGCTTCAAATCTTTCTTAGATTTCCGTTTTCATACATATATTTCACTTATATATTCTTATAAATATCGCAGGTACCCAATCCCTTTATTCATCCTGCAGAATGATTCCTAACCCAAATCAAACATATAATGAACCCTAACCATACACTAACTTTACCGAAGAGCAGGGACAGAGTTGGTTTTAAAATACAGGAATGTAGGGTATCTTCACCTGCTGAGAACCTCAAATGTTCATGCAGAAATGATCCCTGGTGAAGATGAAGGCAGCTATGAAATACCTCAGAAAGCAAAAGTCATCTTCCATGGCAGTCATCCTGGTCGGGTTGAAGGGTTGTGTCTGAATCACTCTCTCTTCTTAATGTATACAAGATGGACCAAACCAGTTCTGTGTGGAGAGCTGTTCCGGGGTGCTAATGATTGATATAACATTCTAACTTGTGAAAGTGTTACAGGAAAACAGGGGCAGCCTCCACCTAAAGGGACTTTTGGAAGCAACTGTTAGGGCAAAGTGGTTGCCAAGGCAGTGATGTAATTCAGATCCTGAAGGAAGTGACCTCACCTAACTTCCTTGGTGATGAAACTCTCTGAACTTGGGATCCAGGAAGCCAGGAACCCAGACACAGTGCCTGTCCCAGTCCCAGTGGTCTCATATGTTTGGATTTACCAAGGACAGAGTCAGTCTTTCTTTGAACCTACAGATGTGAGGATGGCCAAATGCCAGGAAACCTTTGAAGAGGGGCTTTTCCTCAGAAAGCAGGTAGTGTCTCACCACTGGCTCTTGACAACTTCACAGAGTTGGCCAAGCAGACCAGAACTGAGACAGGAGAGGTCATTTTGGGGAAACATAGTATGGCCCACCAGTCAGAGGACACTCCGGAGAGTCACAGACCTACTTGGGGGAAGGAGGTGCCTTTGTGGGTGTGGGTGTGATTTTGTGGTTTTGTCTCAAGTTCTCAGAATAGGTGGGAAAGGCAGTTTGTTTGGTTTGGAGTGGACTACTTTTAGTAAGTCCTTTGACAAGGCGAGTGTCTGTGTATCCCACTGTGTTCATGATTGTAGACATTAGAAGAGAGAAGGCATCAATGGATGTTTCCTGTCTACTAGAAAGCTTGCCAGCATTCATTGTGCCCAATATATGAGTGGAATCAGGCTTGCCTTATGGATGGGCAACACCTACTAGCTTCATAATTTCCTGTTTTCTCCTTCAATTCTGGCAACACTCCAGAATAGTATCATGGTTTTGTGTCCAAGATATGTACCACCTCCAATATCTGTGACATGGCCATGTACTAGATAGTTGAAGGGAATGGCTAGCATCTCAGAAATCTCAGATATCAGTTGACCAGGAAAGTCTCAGTGGAGAAACCCTGCTTTGGTCCTTTTGCTTACCTATTGTTCTGTTGCCCTGAATGTCAGGAAGAACTTTGCCTCAAGCCACCACTTTGTGAAGCCTGAAGAAAACAGTTTTCAAATGCAAATGAATGGGCATCACGTGTGGATCCATGCTTAATTGCTTTGAAAAGGGATATGTCTGAATGAGTCTCTTGGCCCTGTGTGAGACTGAGGCTTAGATTCTCAGCACCTGATGGATCTAAAGATACATCCCATGCATGCATCGAAAACCAAAATGGCAAAAAGATCAGATATTGTTGATTAACTCTCTTGCCTTCCTCTGGTAGGTTCCTGACATCCATCAAGTGAGAACAGGGATCCTTTGGGTCAAATGAGTTCTTCAAAACCCAGCAGAGGCTAGCCCATAGGTGCTTGTTTTTCTCATGACTCCAATTCACTTAAAGAATCTAAACCTCAAAGTCAGTAGGCCTCAAGTTGGAGAAGCTAAGCAGTATTAAAGGAAGGCTTATTTGATCACTTCTGGTTTACAGGAAGGGTGTCCATGCCACCCTGACTTTAGGCAAATGAGGTGCAGGAAGCTTATTTTGGACACTGACGTGGGCTGCTCCCCTCATGGAAACCTCCAGCCACAGGTTATGATGAGTGTATATATGGAAGAAGATTTGGGCCATGTGGGAGTGTTTGGGATTTAATTGTGGACATTTGAATGGTGGTTTGAAGAGATGACTGGGTCCACGTGGGCTTGCACCCTGGTGTGATTCCCCTTAGAGACTGAGTTGTGGTACTGATCTCAGAGAAGTATTGCCATGAATTGTGTTGGGATTTTAGATGGCCATGCATGAGAGTTGCCCTTGGAAAGACATCTAGGCCCAAGTTGACTTTCCACAGATCACAGGGAATCTCAGCCATGATATCACATGATTTTATTCTTAAAGACTTGGCAGCCATTTTTGAGAGTCAAAACACACATGGACCTCACATTGTAGACCTCAATGGGCCTGGCTTAATCTGTCATTTTGGCCACTCTTTGGGAAGCCTTGCCTGTGAGAATTCTCCAGAGTTTTCATTGAAATGAACTTGCTCACCATTTAATGGTTCCTGAATAAATTGAAACCCACAGTGCCTCCAACTTCTTCCTTGAAAATTGGCTAGATAAATACCATAAAAATTTTTGAAATTCCCATGACTGGGTGGCACTGGAGAACATTTGGATGTCCTGTTGCTGATCATGAGAATGTAAGACAGTGCCTTGATTGACTTGGTTTTATGAAAATGGTGTAGAACAGAGATGCCAGTAAGTTGGATCCTGTTGAGTAGTTGTCCTAGAGCAGTGGTTGGCAGGTGTGTGATAAAACATCTGTGTTGGGGCATGTGGATCTGCCATTGTCTTGCAAATGGATTGTGACTGACATTTTGAAGCCAGTAGACTCTTATATGTAAAAGCATATTGTTATATGGAGAGGTTTCAGGGCAATGTTCAGAATCAGGTTGCTATGGTCAATGGGGCAAGCAATGTGGGATAGAAGCCTGGTTGGTGCATTCTCCTGCAGAACCCGACCCACCACAATTGACAGAACTCACTTCAGCACTGTGTCCCTGTTGAACTCCTTGTATTTCATGAAGCAAATTCCAAACTCCCAGTGCTGCAGCAAGAAACACCACGAATAGTGGAGGATGACCAAATGGATTTACAGTCCACACGGGGAGACACTTAGACCCCAGTGGCCACAAGTTACATACAAATAGAAAATTCAGCACTGATGCCTCATGTTCATTGGAAAATAAGAAACAATGTCATTCATGTCACATAGATGAAGACCCAGCTTTGATGGTCTCACTCCAAATGAAGCTAATGCTCCTGACAACAGCATATATTTCATTGCCCAACCTTAGAGGCAGTTTCTCCAGATGTCAGGCTGGCAGAACTTCATGTTTGTGGAGTGTTTACCCTGTCCCTTACTTTTGGAAACTCCTCTACCACCTCCAAATTTGTGAACTCCTGAGCATTTTCCATTCCACATATGTATTCACAGATTTTCTAACTCCTCTCCTCTAATTGTGTCTTATGTGGGGCGAAGGTAATGTCAAGGCATTGTTATGAATGAGAGTGGGAAGTTTTTTGTGTAGCACATATTTGCATATACATTGGATACATTTTCAAATTTTCCTATCGAAATACTGAATCCCTGACACTAACACATACCCTAATAGACTTTGACTTCTAATCCTAATATTATGGAGAAAAATAACTCAAACAGAATAGAAATACAAGAGGTTCACAGGAGGCATGGTGTATAGTTGGACTTGCCTTTCGTATGATAAATGGTAGGTGTTATAAATCTAGCGAATTTTAATTGAAATAGTCCTCCATGTGTTTTAAAAGTTAACAAATATGTGAATAACTGTCTCCCTTTCTCTGTAGCCTATTCATCACATGTATTTTTATATGCACATATCGAATTCTACCTGGTATAACTCGTACATTTTGTGAGGTGGCTGGCTTGGCAGATACAAATTGTGAGAAGAGATCACTCCTACTAAATGCTGTTGGAACCGAAAATTCAAGATACGGGTGAGCTTCTTAGTTGAACGACATAAATCCATGTTCATTAAAATGAATATTTTTGGATCTGTGGATGATATATATTTCATGGTGAATTTCGATTGGCATACATAATGCTACTTTTTTAATGTCTCTGTGTGTATGTATATATATACATATATATATATTTTTTTTTTCACTCTGCAGATTTTTCAAAATATGAAGTATATTTTTCTTATTATACACTCCCTAAATTCATTCATATTCATGTATGTGGATTTATAATCAACTTTTCAAACGATTTTTCTCAGAAATATTCATCCACCTGAAATACTTATTTGTTTCCTAGTACTGAAAACTAACTTCAGGGGATCATATGATGGCTGCGAAGAGAGTGCATCACCCCCATATACCGCATCACTGTGCGGGAGAATGACGAGTTAGAATGGCTAAAACCTATCTTGTTAGAAATTTCCAGCAAAATTGTGGTTCTCCAAAACCTAGTGTACTAATTTCCATCTCACGAGGATCAGCTACGGGAACTCAAACGCGAGTGATTTGTCCTCACAGAAGGTCATGTGGCTTATTCAGGAAATCGCTCCGTGGCTAGAGTCTGTGGTGCATGCTGGGAAACGACGAGATAGCAACGCAAATATACAGTGGTGCAGATACTGTGGGCTCCTGCCAGGTATGCAATCACTGTGCTCAGTGCTGAATTCTGGGTTTGAGACGGGGAAGCATGCAGTCCAACTGGTTTCTCCGCACCAGTCAGACCACAGAGGAACCCAGCGGCCACCATCTTGGAGAGGTGACGTCACCATCCCTGTTTTCGACTGATCGCAGCTTATTCAGCTATAGAACCGGTAATTTCAGGATGCCATTCACCTTTGTCTTGCAGACAAATTACTCAGGCTCAGTGCTAGAGAACCCGCAGAAACTGCGTCTTGGAGCCTGCTTCTATTAGAACATACACCGAGCCCAGAGCGGCCGAATTCCGCCTCCCGGAACTGATCTGGCCCTGGGCTAAAGAACCTGCGGAAACTGCTTCTCGGTCCGGGTCTTGCTGAATACTGTGGAGGTAAATATCAACCGAGCCTTCATAGGGAGTGCAACAGGATTGAGACGGGGCTTGTGAGTGCCGGTCAGAACTCACCCATTGCTTTAGTCACCCAGCAAAGGGAACAAAATGCTGCCTTTTGCATGGGACACCAACATGGCAGAGATCTGATGTCATCAGAAAGCAGCAGAGGAGATAACTTCATTGATACCATCGGTGACAGAAACAGTTGGTCTCCTGGTAAAGAAAGTGAGTCACAAACACCCGGGTCTCTCTCACTTTGTCATCAAGCCAGAGGGGCAGAGCAGAGCCTCCGCCCACGCCCGGAACAGGCCCAGCGACACACCTGCATGGTAGTCACGTCACCCCAATTGGAATAGAGGCAGAGCAGAGCCGCCGCCCTTGCCCAGAACAGGCCCAGTGACCCGCAGGCGTGGTAGTCAAATCACCCGAATTGGAATAGTTGCAGAGCAGAGCCTTCTCCCTCACCTAGTACAATCCCAGTGGCCCACCGGCATGGTAGTCAGGTCACCCCAATATTAGTAGGGGCAGAGCAGAGCCTTCGCCCGCACCCAGAACAGGCCCAACAACCTGCCGGCATGGTAGTCACGACCCCCCAAATGGAGTAGTGGCAGAGCAGAGCCATCACCCGCACCCGCAAGGTAGGCACACCTGCACCTGACTGGCAGAAGAGGCCCATCGCCCTGCCGGAGCGGCAGACACTTCACCCCATTTGGAATAGGAGCAGAGCAGATCCGTTGCCCGTGCCCGCAAGGTAGGCAGACCTGCGACAAACTGGCGGAACAGGCCCAGCAACACACCTGCATGGTAGTCACGTCACCCCAATTGGAGTAGGGGCAGAGCAGAGCCGCCGCCAGCACCTACAAGGTAGGCAGACCTGCGACTGATCGGCAGAACACCCCAGGGGTCCACGGGCCTGGTAGACACGTGACACCAATTGGAGGAGGGGCAGAGCAGAGCCGCCTCCCGCGCCTGCATGGTAGGCAGACCTGCAACCGATCAGGAAAACAAGCCCAGCGGCCCGTCAGCAAGGTAGTTAGATCACCCTAATTGGAGGAGCAGCACAGCCCCCCTGCGCCCATGCAAGGGAGACTTTGCAACTATACAAGAGCAATATAAATATATAGGAGGAAAATTTCAAAATCACAACAGTTTCACCAAGCAGAAAGAAAAGCGAGCAGTATGATAAGACAAGGAAAAAAGGACCACAAGCAATGCAGGTCAGCACAACTTTAGAAGAGGTAATAGCTGCAGTAAATGGAATGTCAGATAAAGAACTCAGGATATACATGCTTCAGATGATCTGGAGTCTCAAGGAAGACATTAGACAGCAAAATCAGACAATGAAAAATCACTTCGACAATGAATTACATAAACAAATCCAAGAAGCAAAAGATCAGCTATACAGGGAGATAGAGGTTGTAAAAAATAACAAACAGAAATCCTAGAAATGCAGAAAGCAATAAACCAACTTAAAAACTCAATTGAGAATACTACCAGCAGAGTAGAACACTTAGAAGATAGAACATCAGACAATGAAGACAAAGTATTCCAACTTGAAAAGAACATAGACAGCTCAGCAAGACTGTTAAGAAACCATCAACAGAATATCCAAGAAATACGGGATAACATAAAGAGACCAAACTTAAGAGTCATTGGAATACAGGAAGGTATAGAGGTCCAAACCAAAGCAATGAGCAATGTATTCAATGAAATAATAAGAGAAAACTTCCCAGACTTGAAGAATCAGACTGACTCCCAAGTCCTAGAAGCCTACAGGACGCCGAATGTGCAAAATCATAAGAGATCCACACCTAGACACATTATAATGAAGATGCCCAACGTACACAATAAGGAGAGAATTTTAAATGCTACAAAAGAAAAAAAAAGCAGATTACATTTAGGGGTAAACCAATCAGGATAACAGCTGATCTTTCAACACAGACTCTGAAAGCTAGAAGATCCTGGATTAACATTTTTCAAACACTGAAAGAAAATGGATTCCAACCAAGAATTGTGTATCCAGTGAAATTAAGCATCAGGATGGAAGATAAAATCATAACCTTCTATGTTAAAAAAAAAGTTAAAATAAATTGTAGCTAGAAAACCATCTCTTCAAAACATCATCGGCAAAATATTACAGGAAGAGGAAATGGAAAATAACAATAAAAACCAACAGTGGGAGGTAGTACAGTAAAAGGGGGAAATAATCAATGTAGAAAACAATCCATGTTTAATAACATAAATAAACAAATAGGGCTGGAAGAACAACCATTATCTCAATAATAACCGTAAATGTTAATGGCTTAAACTCACCAATTAAGAGACACAGGCTAGTAGAATGGATCACAACACAAGACCCAATAATATGCTGCCTACAGGAGACGCATTTGATAGGAAAAGACATACATAGACTGAAGGTGAAAGGTTGGGAAAAATCATATCACTTATATGGACTTCGGAAACAAGCAGGAGTGTCCAAACTCATATCAAATAAAATAGATTTCAAGCCAAAGTTAATCAAAAGGGATAAAGAGGGACACTACATACTGCTCAAGAGAACCATACACCAACAAGACATAACCATTATAAATATATATATGCCCCAAACAATGGTGCAGCTATGTCCATCAAACAAACTTTTTTCAAGATCAAGAGTCTAATAGACCACCATACAATAATCATGGGAGACTTCAACACACCTCTCTCACCACTGGACAGGTCTTCCAAACAAAAGTTGAAATAGAAAACTATAGAACTCAATAACACAATTAATAACCTAGACTTAATTGACATATATCGAATATACTCCTCAACATCAAGCAGTTACATTTTTCCTCAGCAGCACATGGATCCTTCTCAAAAATAGATCATATATTATGTCACAGGGCAATTCTTAGACAATATAAAGAAGTAGAGATAATACCATGCATCTTATCTGATCATAATCTAATATAAACTAAAAATCAATGATAAACGAAGGAAGGAAAAATCATGCATCACTTGGATAATGAACAATAGGTTACTGAATGATCAATGGGTTATAGAAGACATCAAGGAGGAAATTAAAAAATTCTTAGAGATAAATGAAAACACAGGCACAACATATCAGAATCTATGGGACACACTGAAATCCGTTCTAAGAGGAAAATTCATTGCTTGGATTTCATTCCTTAAAAAAAGAAAAAAAAAACAAAACAAATAAATGATGTCATACTTCATCTCAGAATCCTAGAAAAAGAAGAGGAAAACAACAGCAAAATAAGTAGAAGGTAAGATTTAATTAAAATCAAAGCTGAAATTAATGAAATCGAAACAAAAGAAACAATTGAAAAAATTGAGAAAACTAAAAGTTGGTTCTTTGAAAAAATAAATAAAATCGACAGACCCTTAGCCATGCTAATGAAGAGAAGAAGAGAGAAAACTCAAATTACTAGCATACGGGATGAAAAGGGCAACATCACATGTTAAGGTATATAAACAAGTCAGGATGGCACCTGGTATTTTGCCAGAGAAATGTTAGGGTCTGTAAACAAGTCTGGATGGCGCCTGGAAAAATGCCATAGAGAGTGGTTTGTGAAGTAACAAAAGCAAGCCATTAAGTGTGGAGATTCCTTATTGGTTCACTGCTGGATCTATTTTATGCTAATTAGATAAGCTATATAAAATGTATAAATATCGCTCAGATGCTACAATAAACGGCTTCCATTCCTGCTATATCAATCTACACAAGTTATTTGTCACCCCCTGGCAATCACAGCAGATATTTCTGAAATACAGAAGATAATCAGAAATTAATTTGATTCGTTATACTCCAATATAATAGAAGATAGTGAAAGCATCGAAAAATTTCTTAAGTCATATGATCTGTCCAGATTGAGTCAGGAGGATATAGACAACCTAAACAGACCAGTATCAATTGAGGAAATAGAAGAAACCATCCAAAGATTACCAACTAAGAAAAGACCAGGACAGTATGGGTATACAGCAGAGTTTTACAAACCCTTTAAATATGAACTAATACCAATACTTTTCAAGCTATTTCAGGAAATTGAAAAAGAGGGAGATCTTCCAAATTCATTCTACCAGGCCAATATCACCCTGATTTCTACACCAGACATAAACACTTCAAACAAAGAAAACTACAGACCAATATCCCTAAGGAATCTAAATGCAATAATCCCTAATTAAATTCTGGTGAATCAGATACAAAAACATATTAAAAAAATTGTGCACCATGATCAAGTAGGATTCATCCATGGAATACAAGGCTTGTTCAATATACGAAAATCAATAAATGTTATTCACCACATCAATAGACTTAAAAATAAGAACCATATGATCATCTCGATAGATGCACAAAAAGCATTCGACAAAGTACAGCATCCCTTTATCTTCAAAACTCTAGAAAAACTAGGAATAACAGGATCATACCTCAATATTGTAAAAGCAATCTATGCTAATCCTCAAGCTAGCATCATTCTGAATCTAGAAAAATTGAAGGCATTCCCTCTAAAATCTGGAACAAGAATGGGATGCCCTCTCTCACTACTTCTGTTCAATACAGTTCTCGAAACACTGGCCAGAGCAATTAGACAGACGGAAGAAATTAAAGGCATAAAAATAGGAAAAGAACAACTTAAATTATTACTATTGCAGATGACATGATTCTATACCTAGCAGACCCAAAAGGGTCTACAAAGAAACTAATAGAGCTAATAAATGAATGCAGCAAAGTGGCAGGATATAAAATCAACACGCATAAATCAAAGGCATTCCTCTATATCAGGGACAAATCCTCTGAAATGGAAATGAGAACAACCACTCCATTCACAATATCCTAAAAAAAAAAAGATGGGAATCAACCTAACAAAAGAGGGGAAAGTCTCATACAATGAAAACTACACAACCCTAAAGAGAGAAATATAAGAAGATCTTAGAAGATGTAAAAATATACCCTGTTCATGGAAAGGCAGAACTAACATCATCAAAATGGTGATATTACCAAAATTTCTCTATAGGTTTAATGCAATGCCAATCAAATCCCAAAGGCATTTCTTGTAGAAATAAAGAAAGCAATCATGAAATACATATGGAAAAATAAAAGTTCCAGAATAGCAAAAACAATGCTAGGCAGGAAGTGTGAATCAGGCGGTAGAGCGATACCAGACTTCACACTATACTACAGAGCAATAGTAACAACAATAGCATGGTACTGGTACCAAAACAGGCTTGTGGACCAATGGTACTGAATAGAGGACACAGAAACCAATCCACAAAACTACAACTATCTTATATTTGATAAAGGGGCTAAAAGCAAGCAATGGAGGAAGGATAGCATCTTCAACAAATGGTGTTGGGAAAACTGGAAATCCATATGTAACAAATTGAAACTGAATCCCTTTCTCTTGCCATGCACAAAAGTTAACTCAAAATGGATCAAGGAGCTTGATATCAAATCAGAGACACAGTGTCTGATAGAAGAAAAATTTGCTTACGATGTACATACTGTGGGGTCGGGCTCCAAATTCCACAATAGGACACCCATAGCACAAGAGTTAATAACTAGAATCAACAAATGGGACTTACTCAAACTAAAAAGTTTTTTCTCAGCAAAAGAAACAATAAGAGAGGTAAATAGGGAGCCTACATCCTGGGAAGAAATCTTTACTCCTCACACTTCAGATAGAGCCCTAATATCCAGAGTATACAAAAAACTCAAAAAATTAGACAATAAGATAACAAATAACCCAATCAACAAATGGGCTGAGGACCTCAACAGACACTTATCAGATGAGGACTTACAATCAATCAACAAGTACATGAAAAAATGCTCACCATCTCCAGCAGTCAGAGAAATGCAAATCGAAACCACCCTAAGATACCATCTTACTCCAGTAAGATTGGCAGCCATTATGAATTCAAACAACAAGTTCTGGCAATGATGTGGGGAAACAGGTACACTTCTACATTGCTGGTGGGACTGCAAATTGGTGCAGCCAATTTGGAAAGCAGTATGAAAATTTCTTGGAAAGCTGGGAATGGAATCACCATTTGACGCAGCTATTTCCCTACTCAGTCTATTCACTAAAGACATAAAAACAGCATGCTACAGGGACACTGCTACATCGATGTTCATAGCAGAACAATTCACAACAGCAAGACTGTGAAACCAACTTAGATAACCTTCAATGAAAGAATGGATAAAATACTGTGGCATTTATACACAATGGAGTATTACTCTGCATTGAAAAATAAAAAAAAAATCATAGAATTTGGAGGGAAATGGATGGCATTAGAGCAGATTATGCTAAGTGAAGCTAACCAATCCTTAAAAAACAAATGCCAAATGTCATCTTTGATATAAGGAGAGTAACTAAGAACAGAGGAGAGATGAAGAGCATGACAAGATGATTAACATTAAAGCGGGATGAGAGGTGGAAAGGAAAGGGAGAGAGAAGGAAAATTGCATGGAATTGGAAGGAGACCCTCAGGGTTATACAAAATTACATACAAGAGAAAGTGAGGGGAAAGAGAAAAATAATACAAGGGGGACAAATTTATTACAGTAGAGGGGGTAGAGAGAGAAGAGGGGAGGGGCGGGGAGGGGAGGGGGGATAGTAGAGGATAGGAAAGGCAGCAGAATTCAATAGACACTAGTATGGCAATATGTGAATCAATAGATGTGTAACTGATGTGATTCTGTAATCTGTACACGGGGTAAAAATGGGAGTTTATAACGCACTTGAATCAAAGTGTGAAATATGTTATAACAACAACTATGTAATGTTTTGAACAACCATAAATAAAAATGAAATAAAACTAACTATGGTGAATAATGTATGCAATCCTAATATTTCTACAGTAACTGACCCAGTTTAACATCAATGCAAGTAGATTCCTATGGGACATGATGTGTACTTTGACCTTCATTTTTATTCAACACTGGTACATTACTATTTCATCAGTTTATGCACATCACAGGATATATATTTCATCCACAATTTAGGAAAGTTATAGGCATTTGTTTCACTTTCAATCAATTCCAGCTTCAGAACACATGGATTCCTCCATATTTCTTGACTGGTCTTTTCATGAGACTTCTTTCCAAACACATTATTTTCGATTTCCATAAACACTTTTGAAACAAAACTCACACACACTTCATGATAAACAATAACCCTAAGATTACCATTATATATGTAACTGGTTGGAGTGAATGATTGTATGTCAATATATGATTTCCTATATATTTTAAGATATCAATTCAATCCATTATTTAAAGAGAAAAAAGTTATATTATTTATTCACACTATGGTCTATTCATGCATTATCTCTATATTCATTGACACAGGGTACACCACTTGGTACCCACAATACTAATTTATGTGTCCTCAAATATTGCTCCCAGAAATGGTGGAAGAAATACACACATCATATGATCTACATATATATTTGATCACAATAATTTTCTGGGCACAAAATGCAAAGGTCACACTTATGATTGTACCAAATCCTAAATTGAAAGTGAACATGGCTTACTAAAAACATCCATGTCCAGGTTGCCTAATGCTTTCAAATGTCATTCCTATTGGTGACTACATATTTGTTTCTTCCTAAGATTATGTATTCAATCTCAACCCTGTTGAAAATGTCTAATCCTATCACTCACTATATAATTGCCTCATTTCGTAATGTCTCTATTGATATTTTCCTTCCTACATATTTTCCCCAGTTAATCATTGTGACTGACTCTTCACATGTGCTGACATTTATATTCACTCTATAACCGAAACCCTAATGCTACAGAACTTTTTGTCCAATTTTTATACTCACTCTTTTTTTATAAACCTACCGACTATCTTCCTAATCCCACCGACTATCTCAATTTGAGTGGATGTTCTCTTCTAAAATCAAACATCCAAGGTATAAGGTCCTATGCCATTGATTATCAATTTATCTGAGACATCTGTGTAGAACGTAATTAAAATCTAAGTATCCCAATCAAGGGCCTAATGCCCTTCTGGGCTTCAAATCTTACCAACATTTCTGTTTTCATACTTATATTTCACCTCTATAATCTTATAAATATCACAGGTTCCCAATACTATTAATCATCCTGCAGAAGGATTCGTAATCCAAATCAAACATGTTAATAACCCTAACCATACACTCTTCCCTCAACCTAACTTTACAGAATAGCAGGGACAGAGTTCGTCTTACAATACAGGAATGTAGGGGATCTGCCTCCTGCTGAGAACCTCAAAGGTCCATGCAGGTTTGATCCCTGGAGAAGATTAGGCAGCTATGAAGGACCTGAGAGAGAAAAAGTTATCTTCCATCTCAAACAACCTTTCCAAGATGAAGGGTTTTGTCTGAATAAGCCTCTCTCTTCTTAATGTAGAGAAGATGGACCATACCAGGCATGTGTGGAGAGCTGTTCCTGGGTGCCTATGGTTGATATACCATTCTAACTTTTGAAAGTGTCACAGGAAGTAAGGGCTGCCTCCATCTCATAGTACTATTGGAAGCAACTGTTAGGACAAAGTGGTTGCCAAGGCAGTGACCTCATTAAATTCCTGAAGAGATTAATCTCACCTCACTTCCTTGGTGATGAAACTCTCTGAACTTGGGATCCGGGAAGCCAGGCACGCAGAGCCAGTCCCATTCCCAGTCCCAGTGGTCTCACTTGTTTGGATTTAACAAGGACAGAGTCAGTCTTTCTGAGTACCTACTGATGTGAGGATGGACAAATGTCAGGAAAGCTCTGAAGAGAGGCCTTTCCTGAGAAAGCAGGTAGTGGCTCACAGCTGGCTAGTGACAACTTCACAGATTGGGCCAATGAGACCATATCTGACACAGGACAGGCGATTTCATCAGAACATAGTATGGCCCACCAGTCAGAGGACACTCCTGATAGTCACAGACCTACTTGGGGGAAGGAGCTGCCTTTGTGTGTGTGGGTGTAGGTTTGAGGTTTTGTCTCATGTTCTGAGAATAGGTAGGAAAGGCAGTTTATTTGTTTTGGAGTGAACTGTTTCTGGTAAGTCGTTTGACAAGGCCAGTGTCTCTATGTCTGTGTATCCCACTGTGTCCGGGGTTTTAGACATTAGAAAAGAGAATGAATCATTGTATGTGTTCTGACTAGTAGAAAGCTTCCCAAGATTCATCTTGCCCAATTTATGAATGGACTGTGGCTTGACTTATGCGTGGGCAACTCCTACAATCTTGCTAAGTTCCTGTTTTCTTCCTGAATCCTGGCCAATTTCCAGAATAGGCTCATTTTTTTGTGTCCAAAATATGTACCACCTCCAAGCTCTGAGACTTGGCCATGTACTGGATAGCTGAAGGGAATGGGAGCATCTCAGAAAACTCAGATATGAGTGTGACCAGAAAATTCTAATGGAGAAACCTGCTTTGGGCCTTTTGCTTACCAATTGTTCTGTTGCCCTGAATGTCCGGAACATCTTTGCCTCAGGCCACACCTTTGTAGAGCCAAAAGAAATAGTTTTCAAACAGAAATGAAAGGGCATCACCTCTGGCTCTTTGCTTAATTGCTTTGGAAAGGGATGTGTCTGAATCAGCTTTTTGGCCCTCTGTGAGGCTGCGGCTTAGATTTTTAGCACCTGATGGATCTAAAGAAAGATCCCATGTGTGCATCCAAAACCAAAATGGACAAAAGAGCATTCATTTTGGATGAAGTCTCTCACATTCCTCTGTAAGGTTCCTGACCTTCATCAAGTGAGAATAGTGATCATTTGGTTCAAATGCGTTCCTCAAAACCCTGCAGAGGATAGCCCATAAGTGCTTGATTTTTCTCATGACTCCAAATCACATAAAGACTCTAAGCCCCACAGTCAGTAGGCTTCAAATTGGAGAAGCAGTGCCATCTTAATGGCCGGCCAATTTGATCACTCCTGGTTCACTGGGAGGATGTCCAGGCCATCCTGATTTTAGGCAAATGAGGGGCAAGGGTGGTTATTTTGGACACTGTCTTGGGCCGCACCCCTCATGGAAACCTCCAGCCAGAGGTTATGATGAGTGTGTATTTAGAAAAGATGAGTGACATGTGGGAGTGTTTTGGATTTAATTGTGGATATTTGTGTGGCAGTTGGAAGACATAACTGGGTCTACCTGGGCTTGAACTTTGGTGTGATTCCCCTTAGAGACTGAGTTCAGAATCTGACCTCAGAAAAGTATTGCCATGTATTGTGTTGGGATTAAAGAGGCCATGTATGAGAGTCACCCTTGGAAACTGAGAACTAGCGCCAGAGTGGCTTTGCACAGAGAACTGGGAATCTCAGCCAAGGTATCACATGATTTCATTCGAAAGACTTGGCAGCCATATTTGAGAGTCAAAACACACATGGACCTCACATTGTAGACCTCAATGGGCCTGGCTAAATGTGACCTTTTGTCCACTCTTTGAGAAGCCTTGCCTGTGAGGGTTCTCCAGAGCTTTCATTGAAATAATCTTTCTCTCCATTTAATGGTTCCTGAATAAATTGAAACCCACAGTGCCTCCAACTTCATCCTTGAAAAATTTCTAGATAAATACCGTGAATTTTTTGAAATTCCCACGACTAGGTTGCACTAGAGAACCTTTGGATGTCCTGCTGCTGATCATGGATGTACCTGACAGTGCCTTGCTTGACTGGGTTTTATGAAAATGGTGTAGAACAGAGGTCCCAGTAAGTTGCAGCCTCCTGAGAAGTGGGCCTAGAGTTGTGGTGGGCAGGAGTGTGATAAAACTTCTGTGTTGGAGCAATTTGGATCTTCCATTGGCTTACAAATGGCTTGTGGCTTACATGGTGCAGCCAGCAGACCCTTATAAGTAAAGGCATCTTGTTATATGGAGAGGATTCAGGGCAATGTTCAGAATCAGGTTGCTATGGACAAGGATGCAATGGGGCAAGCTTTGAGGGATAGAAGATTGGTTGGTGCATTTTTATGCTGTCCCTGACCCACCACACGTGATAGAACTCCCTCCTGCACTGTGTCCCAGTTGAACTCCTTCTATTTTATGAAGCAAATACCAAACTACCAGTGCAGCAGCAAAAACCCCACAAAAAGTGTAGGAGGGCCAAATGGCTTCACAGTTCAACGGGGAGACACTTAGACCCCAGAGGCCACAGTTTACTTAAAAAGAAAAATATCAGCACTGCTGCCTCATGTTCATTGAAATATCAGAAACAATGTCTTCCAGGTCTCATAGATGCAGACCCAGCTTTGATGGTCTCACTACAAAGAAAGCCAAATCTCCTGAAAACAACATATATTTCAAGTGCCCTATCTCAGAGGCAGTTTCTCAAAAAGCTTTTAGGCCAGCAGAGCTCCATGTTTGTGGAGTGTTTACCCTATCCCTTGCTTTTAGAAACTCCTCTACAACCTCCAAGGTTGTGAACTCCTGAGCATTTTCCATTCCAGATATGTGTTCACTGATTTTCTAACTCTTCTCCTCTAATTTTGTCTTACTTGGGGTGAAGGTAATGTCAAGGCATTGTTCTGGATGAGAGTGGGAGGATATTTGTGCAGCATATATATGCATACAAATTGGATTCATTTTCCAATTTTCATTTTGAAATATTGAATCCCTGACACTAACCCATACCTACTAGACTCAGACAACTCATCCTAATATGATAGAGAAAAATAAGCCAAACCTATAGAAATACAAGCAGTCCATTGGAGGCATGTTGTATAGTTGGACTTGCGTTTTGCATTATATAAGGTAAAAGTTATAAATCTAGTCAATTTTTAATCGAAGAAGTTCTCCCTGAGTTTTTAAACTTAAAAAATACGAGAATTCTTGTTTCCCTTTCTCTTTAGCCTATTCACACTTGTATATTTATATGCACATATAGAATCCTACCAGGTATCACACGTACATTTTTGAGGTGGCTGACTTGGCATATACAAACTGTGAGAAGAGTTCACTCCTCCTAAACGCTGTTGGAAGTGAAAATTCAACCTATAGGGGACCTTCCTAGTAGAAGAACATTATGCATAAATTCATGTTCAGTAAAATAAATATTTTTGCATCTGTGGATGATATATATTTACTGATGAATTTCGATTCGCATATATATTGCTACTATTAAATGTATGTGAGTGTTTTTTTTTTGTGTGTGTGTATAATATATCTGTACACTCTGCAGATGTTTCAAAATATAAAATATATGTGTCTAATGTAAACCCTCTAAATTCATTCATGTTCATGTATGTGGATTTATAATCAATTTTTCACAAGATTATAATCAGAAATATTCATCCACCTGAAATACATAATTGTTTCCTAGTACTGAAAACTAACTTCAGTGAATGGGGCATACAAATCCTCATTATTCTACAGAAACTGACCCAGTCTAACATCAATGAAAGTAGACTCCTATGGGACATGATATGTAATTTGGCGTTCATATGTATTCAACAATGGTACATTATTATTTCTTCAGTTTTTGCACATTTTAAGTTATACACTTCATCCACAAGTTCACAAATTTATAGGCATTTGTTTCAACTTTAATCACTTCTTGCTTCAGAACACAAGTATTGTCAGGGTTTCTTGACAGGTCTTTTCATGAGACTTCTTTCCAAACACATTATTTTAGATTTCCATAATCACTTTTGAAGCAAAACTCACACACTCTTCATGATAAACCAAAACACTAATATTTCCATGAGATATATAACTGGTTGGAATGAATGATTGTGTATCAATATATGATTTCCTTTAATTTTTCAGATATCAATTCAATTCATTATTTAAAGTTCAAAAAAGTTGTATTATTTAGTCACAGTATGTTCTATTCATGCTTTATCTCTATGTTCATAGACACAGGGTACACCTCTTTGTACCCCCAATTCTAATTTTAAATATCCAATATATTGCTCCCAGAAATGGTGAAAGAAATACTCATGTCACCTCATTATCACAGTAATATTCTGGACAAAAAATGGAAAGGTCACTCTTATGATTGTACCAAAGCCTAAATGGAAAGTGAACATAGATTACTAAAAACATCCATGTCCAGGTTGCCTAATGCTATCAATTGTCAATCCTGTTGGTGACTACATATTTGTTTCCATCTAATTTATATATTCAAACTCAACCCTGTTGAAAATGACTAATTCTATCACTCACTTTATACTTTGCCTGATTTTGTAATGATTCTATTGATATCTGCTTTTCTACATATTTTCCCCAGTTCACCATAGTGACTGACTCTTCTTATGTACTGACATCTACATTCACTCCATAACCGAAACCCTACTGGTAAAGAACATTTGGTCCAAATCCTATACTCACTCTTCTTCCTAAAGCTATCGACTATCTTCCTAATCCTAACGATTATCACTTTTTGCCTGGATGTTCTCTTCTAAATTCAATCATCATAGGTACAAGGTCCTACTCCCTTGTATATCGAATTATCTGAGACATCTTTGCAGAACATAATTCAAAGCTAAGAATCCCAATCAAGGGGAAAACCCTTCTGGGCTTCAAATCATACCTAGATTTTTGTTTTCATACTTTTATTTCACATCTATATTCTTGTAAATATCACAGGTTCCCAATACCATTATTCATCACACAGAATGATTCATAACCCAAATCAAACCTGTTATTAACCCTAAGCGCACACTGTTCCCTCAATCTCATTTTACAGAAAAGCAGGGACAGAGTGGTTCTTACAATACAGGAAATTATGGGATCTTCCACCTGCTGAGAACCTCAAAGGTCCATGCAGAAATGATACCTGGAGAAGTTGTAGGCAGGTATGAAGGACCTGAGTGAGCAAATGTCATCTTCCATGGCAAATAACCTGGTCAGGATGAAGGGATGTGTCTGAATCAGCCTCTCTCTTTTTATTGTAGAGAAGATGGACCAAACCAGGCCTGTGTGGAGAGCTGTTCCTGGGTGCCTATGGTTGATATACCATTCTACCTTGTGAAAGTGTCACAGGAAGTAGGGGAAGCCTCCATCTCATGGGACCCTTGGAAGCAACAGTTAGGACAAAGTGGTTGCCAAGGCAGTGACCTCATTCAGTTCCAAAGAATGTGACATACCTCATTTCCTTGGTGATGGAACTCTCTGAAATTTGTATCCAAGAAGCCAGGCACCCAGAGGCAGTCCCAGTCCCAGTCCCAGTGGTCTCACTTGTTTGGATTAACCAAGGACAAAGTCAGTTTTCTTGGTACCTACTGATGTGAGGATGGCCTAATGCCAGGAGAACTCTAAAGAGGGACCTTTCCTGAGAAAGCAGGTAGTGGCTAACCACTTTTTCCTGACAACTACCAGAGTTGAACAAGGAAACAAGATCTGAGAGAAGACAGGACATTACGGGGGAACATAGTATGGCCCGCAGTCAGAGGAAACTCCGGATAGTCACAGACGTACTTGGGGGAAGGAGGTGCCTTTGTGGGAGTGGGTGTGGGTTTGTTGTTTTGTCTCATGTTCTGAGAATAGGTAGGAAAGGCGGTTTGTTTGGTTTGTAGTGGACAGTTTCTAGTAAGTTGTTTGACAAGGCGAGTGTTTCTGTTTCGGTGTATCCCAATGTGTCCGTTGTTGTAGACATTAAAAAGAGAATGCATTAATTGATGTGTCCTGTCTAGTATAAGTCTTCCCATAATTCATCCTGCCCAATATATGAATGGACTGCAGCTTGTCTTATCGATGTGCAACACCTAATATCTTTCTAAGATGCTGTTTTCTTCCTGAATTCTGGCCACTCTCCAGAATAGGCTCATGGTTTTGTGTCCAAAATATGTACCACTTCCAAGCTCTGTGACATGTCCATGTAATGGATAGCTGAAGAGAATGGCGAGCATTTCAGAAAACTCAGATATCAGTGTGACCAGGAAAGTCTCAGTGCAGAAACCCTGCTTTGGGCAATTTGCTTACTAATTGTTGTGTTGCACTGAATGTCAGGAAGGTCTTTGCCTCAGGCCACCCCTTTGTGAAACCTGAAGAAAACAGTTTTCAAATACAAATGAATGGGCATCACCTGTGGCTTCTGGCTTCATTGCTTTGAGAATGGATGTGTCTGAATCAGCCTCTTGGCCATGTGTTTGGCTGTGACTTAGATTCTCAGCACCCGATGAATCTAAAGAATGATCCCATGCGTGCATCCAAAACCATAAGGGCAAAAAATCATTCATTGTGGATGAAGTCTCTTGCTTTCCTCTGTTAGGTTCCTGAACTCCATCTAGTGAGAATAGGGATTCTTTGAGTCAAATGAGTTCTTCAAATCTCTGCAGAGGTGTTTGGGTTTTCGAATAACTTTAAATCACATAAAGAATCTATTCCTGAAATCAGTAGGCCTCAAATTGAAGAAACACAGAAGAATTAACGGCAGGCTTATTTGATCATTGCTGGTTCACAGAAACGGTGTCCAGGCCACCCTGACTTTAGGCAAATCAGGGGAAAACGAGCTGATTTTGGACACTGTCTATGGCTGTGCCCCTCATGGAAACCTCCAGCCAGAGGTTAAGATGAGTTACTATATGGAATAAGATGAGGGCCATGTGGGAGTGTTTCGGTTTTAATTTTGGTCATTTGTGTGGCATTGGAAAAAATGACTGGGTCCACGTGGGCTTGAACTCTGGTGTGATTCCCCTTAGAGACTGGGTTTTAGAACTGAACTCAGAGAAGCATTGCCATGAATTTTGTTAGAATTTCAAGAGGCCACGGATGAAAGTCGCTCTTGGAAATTGAGACCTAGGCCCCGGGTGGATTTCCAAAGAGGCCTGGGAATCTCAGCAAGGATATCACATGATTTTATTCTTAAAGACATGGCAGCCATAGTTGAGAGTCAAAACACACATGGACCTCACATTGTAGACCTCAATGGGCCTGGCCTAATGTGACCTTTTGACCACTCTTTGGAAAGCCTTGCCTGTGAGAGTTCTCCAGAGATTTCATTGAAATGAGCTTCCTCACCATTTAATGTTTGCTGAATGAATTGAAACCCACAGTGCCTCCAACTTCATGCTTGAAAAATGGCTAGATAAATACCATGAAATTTTTGAAATTTCTATGACCAGGTGGCACTGGAGAAACATTGGATGTTCTGTTGCTGATCATGAGTATACCAGACAGTGCCTTGATTTACGGAGTTTCATGAAAATGGTGTAGAATAGGATGGCAGTAAGTTGGAGCCTGCTGAGTAGTGGGTCTAGAGCAGTGGTGGGGAGGTGTTTGATAAAACATCCGTGGTAGGGCCATGTGGATCTACCATTGGATTCCAAATGGCTTGTAACTGACGTGGTACAGCCAGCAGACCCTTATATGTAAAAGCATCTTGTTATATGCAGAGTTTTCAGAGGAAAATTACGAATCAGGTTGATATGGACAAGGGGGAAATGGGGCAAGCTGTGAGAGATCGAAGCTTATTTGGTGCATTCTCTAGCAGACCCTGACCCACCACACGTGACAGAACTCCCTCCAGCACTCTGTCCCAGATTAGCTCCTAGTATTTCATGAAACAAATACCAAACTCACAGTGCAGCAGCAAAAAAACCACAAAAAGTGGAGGAGGACCAAATGGCTTTACAGTCCACATGGGGAGAAACTTAGTCCCCAGTAGCCTCAGTTTACCTACAAAGAGTGGATTCAGCACTGCTTCATCTTGTTCATTGGAAAATAAGAAACCATGTCCTCCAGGTCACATAGATGCAGACCCAGCTTTGATGGTCTCCCTACAAAGGAAGACAAATCTCCTGAAAACAACATATATTTCAAGGGCGGAAGCTCAGAGGCAGTTTCTCAAAAAGTTTTTAGGCCAGCAGAGCTCCATATTTGTGGAGTGTTTACCCTGTCCCTTAGTTTTGCAAACTCCTCTACCACCTCCAAGGTTGTGAACTCCTGAGCATTTTACATTCCAGATATGTATTCACTGATTTTGTAACTCTTTTCCTCTAATTGTGTCTTACTTGGGGTGAAGGTAATGTCAAGGCATTCTTCTGGATGAGAGCGGGAGGATATTTGTGCAGCATATATTTACATACACATTGGATTCATTTTTCAATTTTCCATTCGAAATGCTGAATTCCTGACACTAAGCCATACCTAGTAGACTCAGACTATTCATCCTAATATAATGGGGAAAATTAACCCAACACAATAGAAATACAAGCACTTCAGAGGAGACATGTTGTATAGTTGGACTTGACATTTGCATTATATAAGGTAGGAGTTATAAATGTATTCAAATTTTAATGGACATATTCTCCATGTGTTTTTAAACTTAACAAATATGTGAATTCTTGTTTCCCTTTTCTTTAGCCTATTCACACATGTATATATATATGCATACATAGAATCCTAGCAGGTATCACACGTACATTTTGTGAGGTGGCTGTCTTAGCAGATACAAATTGTGAGAAGAGTTCACTCCTCCTAAATGCTGTTGGAAATAAATTCAACCTATAGGAGACCGTCCTAGTCGAACAACGTTATACATAAAGTCATATTCAGTAAAATAAATATTTTTGCATTTCTGGATGACATATATTTACTGATGAATTTCGATTGGCATTTATATTGGTACTTTTTAATGCCTGTGAGTGTTGTGTGTGTGTGTGTGTGTGTGTGTGTGTGTGTGTGTGTAGATATAGATATAGATATAGATATACTCTCCAAATTTTTCAAAATATGAAATGTATGTGTCTAATATACACTCTCTAAATTCATTCATGTTCATGTATGTGGATTTATAATCAACTTTTCACAAGATTATAATCAGTAATATTCATGCACCTGAAATACATATTTGTTTCCTAGTACTGAAAACTAACTTCAGTGAATGGTGCATACATATCCTAATTATTCTACAGTAACTGACCCAGTCTAACATCAATGCAAGTAGACTCCTATGGGACATGATATGTAATTTGTCATTCATTTGTATTCGACACTGGTACATTATTGTTTCTTCAGTTTTTGCACATCATAGGATATACATTTCATCCACAAGTTCACAAATTAATAGGCATTTGTTTCAACTTTAATCACTTCTTGCTTCTGAACACATGTATTCTCAGGGTTTCTTGACTGGTCTTTTCATGAGACTTCTTACCAAACACATTATTTTGAATTTCCATAATCATTTTGAAGCAAAACTCACAAACTCTTCATGATAAAAGAAATCACTAATATTTCCATTAGATAAATAACTGGTTGGAATTAATGATTGTATATCAATATACGATTTCCTTTAATTTTTCAGATATCAGTTCAATGCATTATTTTAAGTTCAAAAAAGTTATATTATTTATTCACAGTATGGTCAATTCATGCTTTTTCTCTATGTTCATACAAACAGGGTACACCTCTTTGTACAACCAATTCTAACTTTACATCTTCAATATGTTGCTCCCAGAAATGGTGAAAGAAATACTCATGTCACCTCATTATCACAGTAATATTCTGGACAAAAAATGGAAAGGTCACACTTATGATTGTACCAAAGCCTAAATAGAAAGTGAACATGGATTTCTAAAAACATCTATGTCCAGGTTGCCTAATGCTGTCAATTGTCAATTCTATTGGTGACTACATATTTGTTTTTTCCTAATTTATATATTCAAACTCAACCCTGTTGAAAATGTCTAATTCTATCACTCACTTTATACTTTGCCTCATTTCGTAATGTTTCTATTGATATCGGCTTTTCTACATATTTTCCCCAGTTCAACATACTGACTGACTCTTCATATGTGTTGACATTTACATTCACTCTATAACCGAAAGTCTATTGCTAAAGAACTTTTGGTCCAAATCCTATACTCACTCTTCTTCCTAAACCTACCGACTATCTTCCTAATCCTACTGAATATCCCTTTTTGACTGGATGTTCTCTTCTAAATTCAATCATCCAATTTACAAGGTCCTATGCCATTGTGTATCGAATTATCTGAGACAACTTTGCAGAACATAATTCAAAGCTAAGTATCCCAATCAAGGGCAACACTATTCTGGGCTTCAAATCATACCTTGATTTCTGTTTTCATACTTATATTTCAACTCTATATTCTTGTAAATATTGCATGTTTCCAATACCATTATTCATCGCACAGAATCATTCCTAACCCAAATGAAACCTGTTTTTAACCCCAAGTATACACTGTTCCCTCAATCAATTTACAGAAGAGCAGGGACAGAGTGGTTCTTACAATACAGGAAAGTTGGGGGCCTTCCACCTGATGAGAACCTCAAATGTCCATGCACAAATGATACCTGGAGAAGTTGTAGGCAGGTATGAAGCACCAGAGAGAGCAAAAGTCCTCTTCCATGGAAAAGAACCTGGTCAGGATGAAGGGATGTGTCTGAATCTGCCTCTCTCTTCTTATTTTAGAGATGATGGACCAAACCAGGCATGAGTGGAGAGCTGTTCCCGGGTGCCAATTGTTGATATACATTCTACCTTATGAAAGTGTCACAGGAAGTAGGGGCAACCTCCATCTTATGTTACCCTTGGAAGCAACTGTTTGGACAAAGTGGGTGCCAAGGCAGGGACCTCATTCAGTTCCAAAGAATGTGACATACCTCATTTCCTTGGTGATGGAACTCTCTGAACTTGGTATCCAAGAAGCCGGGCACCCAGAGGCAGTCCAAGTCCCAGTCCCAGTGGGCTCACTTGTTTGGATTTACCAAGGACAGTCAGTTTTCTTGGTACCTAATGATGTGAGGATGGCCAAATGCCAGGAGAGCTCTGAAGATGGATTTTTCCTGAGAAAACAGGTAGTGTCTAACAACTTTTTCCTGACATCTTCACAGAGTTGGTCAATGAAACAAGATCTGAGAGAAGACAGTCCATTTTGGGGGAACATAGTATGGCCCACCAGTCAGAGGACACTCCGGATAGTCACAGACCTACTTGGGGGAAGGAGGTGCCTTTGGGGGAGTGGGTGTGGGTTTGTTGTTTTGTCTCATGTTCTGAGAATAGATAGGAAAGGCGGTTTGTTTGGTTTGGAATGGACAGATTCTAGTAAGTCATTTGACATGGCGAGTTTTTCTGTTTCTGTGTATCCCCCTGTGTTCGTTGTTTTAGACATTAGAAAAGAGAATGCATTAATGGGTGTGTCCTGTCTAGTATAAATCTTCCCATAATTCATCCTGCCCAATATATGAAAGGACTGCAGCTTGTCTTATCGATGTGCAACACCTGCTATCTTTCTAAGTTGTTGTTTTCTTTCTGAATTCTGGACACTTTCCAGAATAGGCTCATGGATTTGTGTCCAAAATATGTACCACCTCCAAGCTCTGTGACATGGCCATGTACTGGATAGCTGAAGAGAATGGCGAGAATCTCAGACAACTC
This sequence comes from Callospermophilus lateralis, assembly GCF_048772815.1. Taxonomy (NCBI): domain Eukaryota; kingdom Metazoa; phylum Chordata; class Mammalia; order Rodentia; family Sciuridae; genus Callospermophilus; species Callospermophilus lateralis. Next base: position 1,537,087 of record NW_027513434.1, read on the forward strand.
AGATATCAGCGTGACCAGGATAGTCTCAGTGCAGAAACCCTGCTTTGGGCCTTTTGCTTACTTATTGTTGTGTTGCACTCAATGTCAGGAAGGTCTTTGCCTCAGGCCACTCCTTTGTGAAGCCTGAAGAAAACAGTTTTCAAATGGAAATGAATGGGCTTCACCTGTGGCTCTTTGCTTAATTGCTTTGGAAAGGGATGTGTCTTTATCAGCCTCTTGGACCTGTGTGTGGCTGTGACTTAGATTCACAGAACCTGATGGATCTTAAGAATGATCCCATGTGAGCTTCCAAAACCAAAATGGCAAAAATATCATTCATTGTGGATGAAGTCTCTTTCCTTCCTCTGTTAGGTTCCTGCACTCCATCAAATGAGAATAGGGATTCTTTGGGTCAAATGAGTTCTTCAAAGCCCTGCAGAGGTGCTTGTGTTTTCGCATGACTCAAAATCACCTAAAGAATCCATACCTAAAATCAGTAGGCATCAAATTGGAGAAACACAGAAGTATTAACGGCAGGCTTATTTGTTCAATCCTGGTTCACAGAAACGGTGTCCAGGCTACCCTGACTTTAGGAAAATGAGGGGCAAACGAGCTGATTTTGGACACTGTCTTTGGCTGCGCCCCTCATGGAAACCTCCACCCAGAGGTTAAGATGATTGACTATATGGAAAAAGATGAGGGCCATGTGGGAGTGTTTTGATTTTAATTTTGATCATTTGTGTGGCATTGGAAAAAATGACTGGGTCCAGGTAGGCTTGAACTCTGGTGTGATTCCCCTTAGAGACTGGGATTTGAAACTGAACTCAGAGAAGCATTGGCATGAATTTTGTTGGGATTTTAAGAGGCCACGCATGAAAGTCGCTCTTGGAAACTGAGACCTAGGCCCCGGTGGATTTCCACAGAGGCCTGGGAATCTCAGCAAGGATATCACATGATTTTATTCTTAAAGAAATGGCAGCCATAGTTGAGAGTCAAAACACACATGGACCTCACATTGTAGACCTCAATGGGCCTGGCCTAATGTGACCTTTTGACCACTCTTTGGAAAGCCTTGCCTGTGAGGGTTCTCCAGAGATTTCATTGAAATGAGCTTCCTCACCATTTAATGTTTGCTGAATGAATTGAAACCCACAGTGCCTCCAACTTCATGCTTGAAAAATGGCTAGATAAATACCATGAAATTTTTGAAATTTCTATGACCAGGTGGCACTGGAGAAACATTGGATGTCCTGTTGCTGATCATGAGTATACCAGACAGTGCCTTGATTTACGGAGTTTCATGAAACTGGTGTAGAATAGGATGGCAGTAAGTTGGAGCCTGCTGAGTAGTGGGTCTAGAGCAGTGGTGGGGAGGTGTTTGATAAAACATCCGTGGTAGGGCCATGTGGATCTACCATTGGATTCCAAATGGCTTGTAACTGACGTGGTACAGCCAGCAGACCCTTATATGTAAAAGCATCTTGTTATATGCAGAGTTTTCAGAGGAAAATTACGAATCAGGTTGATATGGACAAGGGGGAAATGGGGCAAGCTGTGAGAGATCGTAGCTTATTTGGTGCATTCTCTAGCAGACAGTGACCCACCACACGTGACAGAACTCCCTCCAGCACTCTGTCCCAGATTAGCTCCTAGTATTTCATGAAACAAATACCAAACTCACAGTGCAGCAGCAAAAAAACCACAAAAAGTGGAGGAGGACCAAATGGCTTTACAGTCCACATGGGGAGAAACTTAGTCCCCAGTGGCCTCAGTTTACCTACAAAGAGTGGATTCAGCACTGCTTCATCTTGTTCATTGGAAAATAAGAAACCATGTCCTCCAGGTCACATAGATGCAGACCCAGCTTTGATGGTCTCCCTACAAAGGAAGACAAATCTCCTGAAAACAACATATATTTCAAGGGCGGAAGCTCAGAGGCAGTTTCTCAAAAAGTTTTTAGGCCAGCAGAGCTCCATATTTGTGGAGTGTTTACCCTGTCCCTTAGTTTTGCAAACTCCTCTACCACCTCCAAGGTTGTGAACTCCTGAGCATTTTACATTCCAGATATGTATTCACTGATTTTGTAACTCTTTTCCTCTAATTGTGTCTTACTTGGGGTGAAGGTAATGTCAAGGCATTCTTCTGGATGAGAGCGGGAGGATATTTGTGCAGCATATATTTACATACACATTGGATTCATTTTCCAATTTTCCATTCGAAATGCTGAATTCCTGACACTAAGCCATACCTAGTAGACTCAGACTATTCATCCTAATATAATGGGGAAAATTAACCCAACACAATAGAAATACAAGCACTTCAGAGGAGACATGTTGTATAGTTGGACTTGACATTTGCATTATATAAGGTAGGAGTTATAAATGTATTCAAATTTTAATGGACATATTCTCCATGTGTTTTTAAACTTAACAAATATGTGAATTCTTGTTTCCCTTTTCTTTAGCCTATTCACACATGTATATATATATGCATACATAGAATCCTAGCAGGTATCACACGTACATTTTGTGAGGTGGCTGTCTTAGCAGATACAAATTGTGAGAAGAGTTCACTCCTCCTAAATGCTGTTGGAAATAAATTCAACCTATAGGAGACCGTCCTAGTCGAACAACGTTATACATAAAGTCATATTCAGTAAAATAAATATTTTTTGCATTTCTGGATGACATGTATTTACTGATGAATTTCGATTGGCATTTATATTGGTACTTTTTAATGCCTGTGAGTGTTGTGTGTGTGTGTGTGTGTGTGTGTGTGTGTGTGTATAGATATAGATATAGATATAGATATACTCTCCAAATTTTTCAAAATATGAAATGTATGTGTCTAATATACACTCTCTAAATTCATTCATGTTCATGTATGTGGATTTATAATCAACTTTTCACAAGATTATAATCAGTAATATTCATGCACCTGAAATACATATTTGTTTCCTAGTACTGAAAACAAACTTCAGTGAATGGTGCATACATATCCTAATTATTCTACAGTAACTGACCCAGTCTAACATCAATGCAAGTAGACTCCTATGGGACATGATATGTAATTTGTCATTCATTTGTATTCGACACTGGTACATTATTGTTTCTTCAGTTTTTGCACATCATAGGATATACAATTCACCCACAAGTTCACAAATTAATAGGCATTTGTTTCAACTTTAATCACTTCTTGCTTCAGAACACATGTATTGTCAGGGTTTCTTGACTGGTCTTTTCATGAGACTTCTTACCAAACACATTATTTTGAATTTCCATAATCATTTTGAAGCAAAACTCACAAACTCTTCATGATAAAAGAAATCACTAATATTTCCATTAGATAAATAACTGGTTGGAATTAATGATTGTATATCAATATACGATTTCCTTTAATTTTTCAGATATCAGTTCAATGCATTATTTAAAGTTCAAAAAAGTTATATTATTTATTCACAGTATGGTCAATTCATGCTTTTTCTCTATGTTCATACAAACAGGGTACACCTCTTTGTACAACCAATTCTAATTTTACATCTTCAATATGTTGCTCCCAGAAATGGTGAAAGAAATACTCATGTCACCTCATTATCACAGTAATATTCTGGACAAAAAATGGAAAGGTCACACTTATGATTGTACCAAAGCCTAAATAGAAAGTGAACATGGATTTCTAAAAACATCTATGTCCAGGTTGCCTAATGCTGTCAATTGTCAATTCTATTGGTGACTACATATTTGTTTTTTCCTAATTTATATATTCAAACTCAACCCTGTTGAAAATGTCTAATTCTATCACTCACTTTATACTTTGCCTCATTTCGTAATGTTTCTATTGATATCGGCTTTTCTACATATTTTCCCCAGTTCAACATACTGACTGACTCTTCATATGTGTTGACATTTACATTCACTCTATAACCGAAAGTCTATTGCTAAAGAACTTTTGGTCCAAATCCTATACTCACTCTTCTTCCTAAACCTACCGACTATCTTCCTAATCCTACTGAATATCTTTTTTTGACTGGATATTCTCTTCTAAATTCAATCATCCAATTTACAAGGTCCTATGCCATTGTGTATCGAATTATCTGAGACAACTTTGCAGAACATAATTCAAAGCTAAGTATCCCAATCAAGGGCAACACTATTCTGGGCTTCAAATCATACCTTGATTTCTGATTTCATACTTATATTTCAACTCTATATTCTTGTAAATATTGCATGTTTCCAATACCATTATTCATCGCACAGAATCATTCCTAACCCAAATGAAACCTGTTTTTAACCCCAAGTATACACTGTTCCCTCAATCAATTTACAGAAGAGCAGGGACAGAGTGGTTCTTACAATACAGGAAAGTTGGGGGCCTTCCACCTGATGAGAACCTCAAATGTCCATGCACAAATGATACCTGGAGAAGTTGTAGGCAGGTATGAAGCACCAGAGAGAGCAAAAGTCCTCTTCCATGGAAAAGAACCTGGTCAGGATGAAGGGATGTGTCTGAATCTGCCACTCTCTTCTTATTTTAGAGATGATGGACCAAACCAGGCATGAGTGGAGAGCTGTTCCCGGGTGCCAATTGTTGATATACATTCTACCTTATGAAAGTGTCACAGGAAGTAGGGGCAACCTCCATCTTATGTTACCCTTGGAAGCAACTGTTTGGACAAAGTGGGTGCCAAGGCAGGGACCTCATTCAGTTCCAAAGAATGTGACATACCTCATTTCCTTGGTGATGGAACTCTCTGAACTTGGTATCCAAGAAGCCAGGCACCCAGAGGCAGTCCAAGTCCCAGTCCCAGTGGGCTCACTTGTTTGGATTTACCAAGGACAGTCAGTTTTCTTGGTACCTAATGATGTGAGGATGGCCAAATGCCAGGAGAGCTCTGAAGATGGATTTTTCCTGAGAAAACAGGTAGTGGCTAACCACTTTTTCCTGACATCTTCACAGAGTTGGTCAATGAAACAAGATCTGAGAGAAGACAGTCCATTTTGGGGGAACATAGTATGGCCCACCAGTCAGAGGACACTCCGGATAGTCACAGACCTACTTGGGGGAAGGAGGTGCCTTTGGGGGAGTGGGTGTGGGTTTGTTGTTTTGTCTCATGTTCTGAGAATAGATAGGAAAGGCGGTTTGTTTGGTTTGGAATGGACAGTTTCTAGTAAGTCATTTGACATGGCGAGTTTTTCTGTTTCTGTGTATCCCCCTGTGTTCGTTGTTGTAGACATTAGAAAAGAGAATGCATTAATGGGTGTGTCCTGTCTAGTATAAATCTTCCCATAATTCATCCTGCCCAATATATGAAAGGACTGCAGCTTGTCTTATCGATGTGCAACACCTGCTATCTTTCTAAGTTGTTGTTTTCTTTCTGAATTCTGGACACTTTCCAGAATAGGCTCATGGATTTGTGTCCAAAATATGTACCACCTCCAAGCTCTGTGACATGGCCATGTACTGGATAGCTGAAGAGAATGGCGAGAATCTCAGACAACTCAGATATCAGCGTGACCAGGAAAGTCTCAGTGCAGAAACCCTGCTTTGGGCCTTTTGCTTACTTATTGTTGTGTTGCACTCAATGTCAGGAAGGTCTTTGCCTCAGGCCACTCCTTTGTGAAGCCTGAAGAAAACAGTTTTCAAATGGAAATGAATGGGCTTCACCTGTGGCTCTTTGCTTAATTGCTTTGGAAAGGGATGTGTCTTTATCAGCCTCTTGGACCTGTGTGTGGCTGTGACTTAGATTCACAGAACCTGATGGATCTTAAGAATGATCCCATGTGAGCTTCCAAAACCAAAATGGCAAAAATATCATTCATTGTGGATGAAGTCTCTTTCCTTCCTCTGTTAGGTTCCTGCACTCCATCAAATGAGAATAGGGATTCTTTGGGTCAAATGAGTTCTTCAAAGCCCTGCAGAGGTGCTTGTGTTTTCACATGACTCGAAATCACCTAAAGAATCGATACCTAAAATCAGTAGGCATCAAATTGGAGAAACACAGAAGTATTAACGGCAGGCTTATTTGTTCAATCCTGGTTCACAGAAACGGTGTCCAGGCTACCCTGACTTTAGGAAAATGAGGGGTAAACGAGCTGATTTTGGACACTGTCTTTGGCTGTGCCCCTCATGGAAACCTCCACCCAGAGGTTAAGATGATTGACTATATGGAAAAAGATGAGGGCCATGTGGGAGTGTTTTGATTTTAATTTTGATCATTTGTGTGGCATTGGAAAAAATGACTGGGTCCAGGTAGGCTTGAACTCTGGTGTGATTCCCCTTAGAGACTGGGATTTGAAACTGAACTCACAGAAGCATTGGCATGAATTTTGTTGGGATTTTAAGAGGCCACGCATGAAAGTCGCTCTTGGAAACTGAGACCTAGGCCCCGGTGGATTTCCACAGAGGCCTGGGAATCTCAGCAAGGATATCACATGATTTTATTCTTCAAGAAATGGCAGCCATAGTTTAGAGTCAAAACACACATGGACCTCACATTGTAGACCTCAATGGGCCTGGCCTAATGTGACCTTTTGTTCACTCTTTGGGAAGACTTGCCTGTGAGGGTTCTCCAGAGATTTCATTGAAATGAGCTTCCTCACCATTTAATGTTTGCTGAATGAATTGAAACCCACAGTGCCTCCAACTTCATGCTTGAAAAATGGCTAAATAAATACCATGAAATTTTTGAAATTCCAATGACCAGGTGGCACTGGAGAAACATTGGATGTCCTGTTGCCGATCATGAGTATACCAGACAGTGCCTTGATTTACTGAGTTTCATAAAAATGGTGTAGAACAGAGATGCCTGTAAGTTGGAGTCTGCTGAGTAGTGGGTCTAGAGCAGTGGTGGAGAGGTGTTTGATAAAACATCCATGGTACTGCCATGTGGATCTACCATTGGATTCCAAATGGCTTGTAACTGATATGGTGCAGCCAGCAGACCCTTATATGTAAAGGCATTTTGTTATATGGAGAGTTTTCAGAGGAAAATTAAGAATCAGGTTGATATGGACATGCAGTCAATTGGGCAAGCTGTGAGAGGTAGAAGCCTAGTTGGTGCATTCTCTTGCAGACCCTGACCCACCACACGTGACAGAACTCCCTCCAGCACTGTGTCCCAGTTTAGTTCCTAGTATTTCGGGAAACAAATACCAAACTCACAGTGCAGCAGCAAAAACACCACAAAAAGTGGAGGAGGACCAAATGGCTTCAGTGTGCACACGGGGAGACACTTAGTACCCAGTGGTCTCAGTTTACCTACAAAGAGAGGATTCAGCACTGCTTCATCTTGTTCATTGGAAAATAAGAAACCATGTCCTCCAGGTCACATAGATGCAGACCCAGCTTTGATGGTCTCACTACAAAGGAAGACAAATCTCCTGAAAACAACATATATTTCAAGTACAGAAGCTCAGAGGCAGTTTCTCAAAAAGTTTTTAGGCCAGCAGAGCTCCATGTTTGTGGAGTGTTTACCCTGTCCCTTAGTTTTGCAAACTCCTCTACCACCTCCAAGGTTGTGAATTCCTGATCATTTTCCATTCCAGATATGTATTCACTGATTTTGTAACTCTTCTCCTCTAATTGTGTCTTACTTGGGGTGAAGGTAATGTCAAGGCATTGTTCTGGATGAGAGCGGGAGGATATTTGTGCAGCATATATTTACATACACATTGGATTCATTTTCCAATTTTCCATTCGAAATGCTGAATTCCTGACACTAAGCCATACCTAGTAGACTCAGACTATTCATCCTAATATAATGGGGAAAATTAACCCAACACAATAGAAATACAAGCACTTCAGAGGAGACATGTTTTATAGTTGGACTTGACATTTGCATTATATAAGGTAGGAGTTATAAATGAATTCAAATTTTAATGGACATATTCTCCATGTGTTTTTAAACTTAACAAATATGTGAATTCTTGTTTCCCTTTTCTTTAGCCTATTCACACATGTATATATATATGCATATATAGAATCCTAGCAGGTATCACACGTACATTTTTGTGAGGTGGCTGTCTTGGCAGATACAAATTGTGAGAAGAGTTCACTCCTCCTAAATGCTGTTGGAAATGAAAATTCAACCTATAGGAGAGCGTCCGAGTAGAACAACATTATACATAAACTCATGTTCAGTAAAATAAATATGTTTGCATCTGTGGATGATATATATTTACTGATGAATTTCGATTCGCATGTATATTGGCACTTTTTAATGTCTGTGAGTGTTGTGTGTGTTTGTGTGTGTGTGTGTGTGTGTGTGTGTGTGTGTGTGTGTAGATATAGATATAGATATACTCTCCAAATTTTTCAAAATATGAAATATATATGTCTAATATACACTCTCTAAATTCATTCATGTTCATGTATGTGGATTTATAATCCACTTTTCACAAGATTATAATCAGAAATATTCATCCACCTGAAATACATATTTGTTTCCTAGTACTGAAAACTAACTTCAGTGAATGGTGCATACAAATCCTAATTATTCTACAGTAACTGACCCAGTCTAACATCAATGCAAGTAGACTCCTATGGGACATGATATGTAATTTGTCATTCATTTGTATTCGACACTGGTACATTATTGTTTCTTCAGTTTTTGCACATCATAGGATATACATTTCATCCACAAGTTCACAAATTAATAGGCATTTGTTTCAACTTTAATCACTTCTTGCTTCTGAACACATGTATTCTCAGGGTTTCTTGACTGGTCTTTTCATGAGACTTCTTTCCATACACATTATTTTGAATTTCCATAATCATTTTTAAGCAAACCTCACACACTCTTCATGATAAACCAAAACACTAATATTTCCATTAGATATATCACTGGTTGGAATGAATGTTTGTATATCAATATACGATTTCCTTTAATTTTTCAGATATCAGTTCAATTCATTATTTCAAGTTCAAAAAAGTTATATTATTTATTCACAGTATGGTCTATTCATGCTTTTTCTCTATGTTCATAGAAACAGGGTACACCTCTTTGTACCCCGATTCTTATTTTACATCTTCAATATATTGCTCCCAGAAATGGTTAAAGAAATACTCATGTCACCTCATTATCACAGTAATATTCTGGACAAAAATGGAAAGGTCACACTTATGATTGTACCAAATCCTAAATGGAAGGTGAACATGGATTTCTAAAAACATCCGTGTCCAGGTTGCCTAATGCTGTCAATTGTCAATCCTATTGGTGACTACATTTTTGTTTTTTCCTAATTTATATATTCAAACCCAACCGTGTTGAAAATGTCCAATTCTATCACTCACTTTATAATTTGCCTGATTTCGTAATGTTTCTATTGATATCTGCTTTTCTACATATTTTCCCCAGTTCAACATAGTGACTGACTCTTCATATGAGCTGACATTTACATTCACTCTATAACCAAAAGTGTATTGCTAAAGAACTTTTGGTCCGAATCCTATACTCACTCTTCTTCCTAAACCTACCGACTATCTTCCTAATCATACTGAATATCCCTTTTTGACTGGATGTTCTCTTCTAAATTCAATCATCCAATGTACAAAGTCCTATGCCATTGTATATCGAATTATCTGAGACAACTTTGCAGAACATAATTCAAAGCTAAGTATCCCAATCAAGGGCAAAACCCTTCTGGGCTTCAAATCATACCTAGATTTCTCTTTTCATACTTACATATCACCTCTATATTCTTGTAAATATTGCAGGTTACCAATACCATTATTCATCGCACAGAATCGTTCGTAACCCAAATCAAACCTGTTTTTAACCCCAAGTATACACTGTTCCCTCAATCATTTTACAGAAGAGCAGGGACGGAGTGGTTCTTACAATACAGGAAAGTTGGGGACCTTCCACCTAATGAGAACCTCAAATGTCCATGCAAAAATGATACCTGGAGAAGTTGTACACAGGTATGAAGCAACTGAGAGAGCAAAAGTCATCTTCCATGGCAAACAACCTGGTCAGAATGAAGGGATGTTTCTGAATCTGCATCTCTCTTCTTATTGTAGAGAAGAGGGACCAAACCAGGCCTTAGTGGAGAGTTGTTCCCGGGTGCCAATGGTTGATATACATTCTACCTTATGAAAGTGTCACAGGAAGTAGGGGCAACCTCCATCTTATGTTACCCTTGGAAGCAACTGTTAGGACAAAGTGGTTGCCAAGGCAGTGACCTCATTCAGTTCCAAAGAATGTGACATACCTCATTTCCTTGGTGATGGAACTCTCTGAACTTGGTATCCAAGAAGCCAGGCACCCAGATGCAGTCCCAGTCCAGTCCCAGTGGGCTCACTTGTTTGGATTTCCCAAGGACAGAGTCAATTTTCTTGGTACCTAATGATGTGAGAATGGCCAAATGTCAGGAGAGCTCTGAAGGTGGACCATTTCTGAGAAAACAGGTAGTGGATAACCACTTTTTCCTGACATCTTCACAGAGTTGGTCAAGGAAACACAATCTGAGAGAAGACAGGCCATTTCGGGGGAACATTGTATGGCCCACTGGTCAGAGGACACTCCGGATAGTCACAGACCTACTTGGGGGAAGGAGGTGCCTTTGTGGGAGTGGGTGTGGGTTTGTTGTTTTGTCTCATGTTCTGAGAATAGATAGGAAAGGCGGTTTGTTTGGATTGGACTGGACAGTTTCTAGTAAGTCATTTGACACGGCGAGTGTTTCTGTTTCTGTGTATCCCACTGTGTCCGTTGTTGTACACATTAGAAAAGAGAATGCATTAATGGATGTGTCCTGTCTAGTATAAATCTTCCCATAATTCATCCTGCCCAATATATGAATGGACTGCAGGTTGTCTTATCGATGTGCAACACCTGCTATCTTTCTAAGTTGTTGTTTTCTTCCTGAATTCTGGCCACTCTCCAGAATAGGCTCATGGATTTGTGTCCTAAATATGTACCACCTCCAAGCTCTGTGACATGACCATGTACTGGATAGCTGAAGAGAATGGCGAGCATCTCAGAAAACTCAGATATCAGTGTGACCAGGATAGTCTCAGTGCAGAAACCCTGCTTTGGGCCTTTTGCTTACTTATTGTTGTGTTGCACTGAATGTCAGGAAGGTCTTTGCTCAGGCCACCCCTTTGTGAAGCCTGAAGAAAACAGTTTTCAAATGGAAATGAATGGGCCTCACCTGTGGCTCTTGCTTAATTGCTTTCGAAAGGGATGTGTCTTTATTAGCCTCTTGGACCTGTGTGTGGCTGTGACTTAGATTCTCAGCACCTGATGGATCTTAAGAATGATCCCATGTGAGCTTCCAAACCCAAAATGGCAAAAAATATCATTCATTGTGGATGAAGTCTCTTGCCTTCCTCTGTTAGGTTCCTGCACTCCATCAAATGAGAATAGGGATTCTTTGGGTCAAATGAGTTTTTCAAAGCCCTGCAGAGGTGCTTGTGTTTTTGCATGACTCTAAATCACCTAAAGAATCGATATCTAAAATCAGTAGGCGTCAAATTGGAGGAACACAGAAGTATTAACGGCAGGCTTATTTGTTCACTCCTGGTTCACAGAAACTGTGTCCAGGCTACCCTGACGTTAGGCAAATGAGGGGCAAACGAGCTGATTTTGGACACTGTCTTGGGCTGCGCCCCTCATGGAAACCTCCAGCCAGAGGTTAAGATGATTCCCTATATGGAATAAGATGAGGGCCATGTGGGAGTGTTTTGGTTTTAATTTTGGTCATTTGTGTGGCATTGGAAAAAATGACTGGGTACACGTAGGCTTGAACTCTGGTGTGATACCCCTTAGAGACTGGGTTTTGGAACTGAACTCAGAGAAACATTGTCATGAATTTTGTTGGGATTTTAATAGGCCAAGCATGAAAGTCGCTCTTGGAAACTGAGACCTAGGCCCCGGGTGGATTTCCACAGAGGCCTGGGAATCTCAGCAAGGATATCACATGATTTTATTGTTAAAGAAATGGCAGCCATAGTTGAGAGTCAAAACACACATGCACCTCACATTGTAGACCTCAATGGGCCTGGCCTAATGTGACCTTTTGTCCACTCTTTGGGAAGCCTTGCCTGTGAGAGTTCTCCAGAGAATTCATTGAAATGAGCTTCCTCACCATTTAATGTTTGCTGCATGAATTGAAATCCACAGTGCCTCTAACTTCATGCTCGAGAAATGGATAGATAAATACCATGAAATTTTTAAAATTCCTATGACCAGGTGGCACTGGAGAAATATTGGATGTCCTGTTACTGTTCATGAGTATACCAGACAGTGCCTTGATTTTCTGAGTTTCATGAAAATGATGTAGATCAGAGATGCCAGTAAGTTGGAGCCTGTTGAGTAGTGGGTCTAGAGCAGTGGTGGGGAGGTGTTTGATACAACATCCGTGGTAGGGCCATGTGGATCTACCATTGGATTCCAAATGGCTTGTAACTGACATGGTGCAGCCAGCAGACCCTTATATGTAAAGGCATCTTGTTATATAGAGAGTTTTCAGAGGAAAATGAAGAATCAGGTTGATATGGACAAGGGGGCAATGGGGCAAGCTGTGAGAGATAGAAGCCTAGTTTGTGAATTCTCTTGCAGACCCTGACCCACCACTCGTGACACAACTCCCTCCAGCACTGTGTCTCAGTTTAGCTCCTAGTATTTCGTGAAACAAATACCAAACTCACAATGCAGCAGGAAAAACACCACAAAAAGTGGTGGAGGACCTAATGGCTTCACAGTCCACACGGGGAGACACTTAGTCCCCAGTGGCCTCAGATTACCTACAAAGAGAGGATTCAGCACTGCTTCATCTTGTTCATTGGAAAATAAGAAACCATGTCCTTTAGGTCACATAGATGCAGACCCAGCTTTGATGGTCTCACTACAAAGGAAGCCAAATCATCTGAAAACAACATATATTTCAATTGCGGAAGCTCAGACGCAGTTTCTCAAAAAGTTTTTAGGCCAGCAGAGCTCCATGTTTGTGGAGTGTTTACCCTGTCCCTTAATTTTGGAAACTCCTCTACCACCTCAAAGGTTGTGAACTCCTGAGCATTTTCCATTCCAGATATGTATTCACTGATTTTGTAACTCTTCTCCTCTAATTGCGTCTTACTTGGGGTGAAGGTAATATCAAGGCATTGTTCTGGATGAGAGCGGGAGGATATTTGTGCAGCATATATTTACATACACATTGGATTCATTTTCCAATTTTCCATTCAAATACTGAATCCCTGAAACTAACCCATACCTAGTAGACTCAGACTATTCATCCTATTATAATGGGAAAAATTAACCCAACACAATAGAAATACAAGCACTTCAGAGGAGACATGTTGTATAGTTGGACTTGACATTTGCATTATATAAGGTAGGTGTTATAAATCTATTCAAATTTTAATGGAAATATTCTCCATGTGTTTTTAAATTTAACAAATATGTGAATTCTTGTTTCCCTTTTCTGTAGCCTATTCACACATGTATATTTATATGCATATATAGAATCCTACCAGGTATCACACGTACATTTTTGTGAGGTGGCTGTCTTGGCAGATACAAATTGTGAGAAGAGTTCACTCCTCCTAAAACTGTTTTAAATGAAAATACAACCTATAGGAGAGCGTCCTAGTAGAACAACATTATACATAAACTCATGTTCAGTAAAATAAATATTTTTGCATCTGTGGATGATATATATTTACTGATGAATTTCTATTGGCATTTATATTGGTACTTTTTAATGTCTGTGAGTGTTGTGTGTGTGTGTGTGTGTGTGTGTGTGTGTGTTTATAGATATAGATATAGATATAGATATAGATAGATATAGATATACTCTCCAAATTTTTGAAAATATGGAATATTTTTGTCTTATTTTGCACTTCCTAAATTTTTCATATTCATGAATGTGTATTTATAATCATCTTTTCTCAAGATTATTCTCAGAAACATTCATATACCCTACTAGACTCTGACTACTAATACTAATATAATGGAGAAAAATATCCCAAACAGAATAGAAATACAAGCATTTCAGAAGGGACATGGTGTATAGTTGGACTTGCCTTTTGCATGATATAAGGTAGGAGTTATAAATCTATTCAATTTGCTGAAATACTTTTCCATATGTTATTTTTTTTGACACAAAACAAAATTTAATCTTCGAAAACTAAATAAAATTGACACATCCTTAACCAAGCTAATGAAGAAAAAAAACCTCAAATTACTAAAATTAAGGATCGTAAAAGAACTTTTACAGAGTACACAACTAAAATACAGAGAATAATTAAAAACTAATTTGAAAATTTATACTCTAATAAATTAAAATACCATGATGACATCAATAAAATTTTAGAGATATACCCAAACTGAATTAGTAGGACATGAACAATTTAAACAAATCAATTTCAAGCAATGAAATAGAAGTTGCTGTCAACAGCCTACCAATCAAGCAACGCCCAGGAACAGACAGATTCTCAGTCAAGTTCTACAAGACCTTCAAAGAAGCATTCATCACAATACTCCTCAAATTATTCCATAAAATAGAAAAGCATGGAACTCCTCCAAACTCATTTCATGAGGATAGTATCACTCACATACCAAAATCAGACAAAGACACATCAAGGAAAGAAAACTTCAGAGCAATATTCCTGACAAACATATATACAAAAATTCTCAATAAAATTCTTTTTTTTAAGCCAAAGTTAATCAAAAGGGATAAAGAGGGACACTACACACTATTCCATGTGTTTTTAAAGTTAAGAAATATATGAATTCCTGTCTCCCTTTCTCTGTAGCCTATTAAGCACATGTATTTTTATATGCACAAATAGAATCCTACCTGGTTTCACACGTACATTCTTGTGAGGTGGCTGACTTGGCAGATACTATTTGTGAGAAGAGATCACTCCTCCTAAATGCTGTTGGTACAGAAAATTCAACCCATGGGTGAGCTTCCTAGATGAACAACATTCTACATACATCCATGTTCAGTAAAATGAATATTTTGGGATATGCGGATGAGTTATTTTTCATGATGAATTTCGATTGACATATATATTGTGACATTATAATGTGTGTGTGTTTGTGTGTCTATATATATATATAGTCTCCAGATTTTCCAAAATATTAAATATATGTCTTCTTATACACCGCCTGAATTCATTCATATTCATATATGTGGATTTATAATTAACTTTTAACAAGTTTATTCTCAGAAATATACATCCACTGACATACATATTTGTTTCCTAGTACTGAAAACTAACTTCAGGGAAGGGTTCTTACAAATCCTAATATTTCTAGAGTAACTGACCAAGTTTAACATCAATGCAAATACATTCCTATTTGATATGATGTGTTTGTTAAAGTTCATTTTTATTCAAACTTGGTACGTTATTATTTATTCAGTTTATGGACATCATAAAATATATCCTTTCATTCACAAGTTCACAAATTTATAAATATTTGGTTCACTTTCAATCACTTCCTCCTTCGGAACACATATATTCCTTCATGTTTCTTGACGGGTCTTTTCACTGGACTTCTTTCTAAACACGTTATTTTCGATTGAATAATCATTTTTGAAGCAAAACTCACACACTATTCATGATAAACGGTAACCCTAATAATACCATTAGATATATAACTGGTTGGAATTAATGTACGTATATCAATATATGATTTCCTCTATATTTTCAGATATTAAAACAATCCATTATTTAAATTTGGAACCAGTCATATAATTTTTTCACAGTATGGTCTATTAATGCATCATCTCTATATTCATCAACACAGGGTAAACCTATTAGTATCCCCAGTACTAATTCATATGTTTTCAAAATATTGCTCCCAGAAAAGGTGGAAGAAATACTCATGTCACCTGATCTACATATACATATTATCACAGTAATATTCTGGACACAAAATGCAAAGGTCACCGTTATGATTGCAATAAAGCCTCAATGGAATGTGAACATGGATTACTAAAAACATCCATGCCCAGTTTGCCTAATGCTCTCAAATGTCAATCCAATTGGTGACTACATTTTTGTTTCTTTTTAAGATTATGTATTCAACCTCAACCCTGTTGAAAATGTCTAATCCTATCACTCACGTTATACTTTGCCTGATTTCCTAATGTCTCTATTGATGTCTGCTTTCCTACATATTTTTTCCCAGTTCATCATTGTGCCCGACTTTTCACATATGGTGCCATTAATATTCACTCTCTAACCGAAACCTATTGCTAAAGAACTTTTGGTCCAAATCCTAGACTCACTCTTCCTTCTAAACCTACGGACTATCTTTCTAATCCTACACACTATCCCTTTTTCACTGGATGTTCTCTTCTACATTCAATCATCTGAGGTACAGGGTCTTATGCCATTGTATATCGATTTAACTGAGACCTCGGTGCAAAACATTACTCAAGCTAAGGATCCCAATCAAGGGCCCAAATCCTTCTGGGCTAAAAATATTACCTAGATTTCTGTTTTCATACTTATATTTTACCTCTATATTCTTTTAAATATCGCTGGTTCCCAATACCATTATTCATCCAGCAGAATGATTCCTAAGCCAAATGGAACATGCTATTGACCCTAACCATACAATGTTCCCTCAATCTCACTTTACAGAAGAGGAGGGATAAAGTTGATATTACAATACAGGAAGTTAGGAGATCTTCCACCTGCTGAGTACCTCAAAATCCATGCAGAAATAATCCCTGGAGAAGATGTTGGCAGCTATGAAAGACCTGAGAGAACAAAAGTCATATTCCATGGCAAACAACATGGTCAGGATGAAAGGATGTGTCTGAGTCATCCTCTCTATTTTTAATGCAGGGAAGATGGACCAAAGCAGGCCTGTGTGGAGAGCTGTTCCCAGGTGACTATGGTTTCTATACCATTCTAACATGTGAATGTATCACAGGAAGTAGGGCAGCCTCCATGTCAGGAGACACTAGGACGCAACTGTTAGGAAAAAGTGGTGGCCAAGACAGGGACCTCATTTATTTCCTGAAGGTAGTGACAACACCTCTTTTCCTTGGTGATGGAACTCTCTGAATTTTGTGATCCAGGAAGCCAGGCACCCAGAGCCAGTCCCAGTCCCAGTTGCAGTGGGCTCACTTGTTTGGATTCACTAAGGACAGAGTCAGTCTTTCTTGGTACCTACTGATGTAAGGGTTGCCAAATACCAAGAAAGCTCTGAAGAGGGGTCTTTCCTGAGAGGACAGGAATTGGCTCACCACTGCCTCCTGACAACTTCACAGAGTTGACCAAGGAGACCAGATGTGAGACAGAAAGGCCATTTCTGGGGAACATCATATGGCCTACCAGTCAGAGGACACTCCAGATAGTGACAGACCTACTTGTGGGAAAAAGTTGCATTTGTGGGTGTTGGTTTGTGTTTGTGGTTTTTTTCTCATGTTCTGAGAATAGGTAAAAAAGGAGGTTTGTTTGGTTTGGAGTGGACTGTTTCCAGTAAGTCATTTGACAAGGAGACTGTTTCTATGTCTGTGTATCCCACTGTATTTTTCTTTGTAGATATTAGAAAAAAAATAGCTCATTGGTTGTGTCCTGTCTAGTAGAAAGCTTCCCAGCATGCATCCTTTCCAATTAATGAATGGACTGAGGCTTGCCTTATCCATGGGCAACACCGGCTATCTACCTAATTTTCCATTTTTTCATGAATTCTGGCCACTCTCAAGATTAGTATCATGTATTTTTGTACAAGATATGTACCACCTCCAAGCTCTGTGACATGGCCATGTACTGGATAGCTGAAGGGAATGGCGAGCATCTCAGAAAACTCATATATCAGAGTAACCAGGAAAGTCTCCGTGGAGAAACCCTGCTTGGGGCCTTTTGATTACCTATTGTTCTGTTGCTCTGAATGTCAGAAAGGTCTTTGCCTCAGGCCACCCCTTTGTGAAGCCTGAAGAAAACAGTTTTAAAATGGAAATGAATGGGCATCACCTGTGGCTCTTTGCTTCATAGCTTTGGAAATGGATGTGTCTGAATCAGCCTCTTGGCCCTGTGTGAGCCTGTGGTTTAGATTTTCAGCACCTGATGAATCTAAAGAAAGATCCCATGTGGGCATCCAAAACCTAAATGGAAAAAAGATCAGTGATTGTGGATGATGCCTCTCGCCTTCCTCTGTAAGATTCCTGACCTCCATCAAGTGAGAATAGGGATCATTTGTGTCAAATAAGTTCTTCAAAGGGCTGCAGAGGGGAGACAATAGGTGCTTGGGTTTTCTTATAACTCCAATTCACACTAAAAATCTATACCCCACAGTCAGTAGGCCTCAAATTTGAGAAGTGGAGTAGTATTAACGGCAGGCCTATTTGATCACTTCTGTTTCACACTAACGTTGTCCAGGCCACCCTGACTTTAGGCAAATGAGGGGCAAGGGAGTTTATTTTTGACACTGTCTTGGGCTGTGCCCCTCATGGAAACCTCCAGCTAGAGGTTATGATTAGTGTCTATATAAAAGATGAAGAGGGCCGTGTGAGAGTGTTTTGGTTTTAATTGTCATCATTTGTGTAGCAATTGGAAGAGATGCCTGGGTCCACCTGGGCTTGAACTCTGTTGTGATTCCCCTTAGAGACTGAGTTGTGTAACTGACCTCAGAGAAGTATTGCCATGAATTGTGTTGGGATTTCAGGAGGCCACACATGAGATTCACCATTGGAATCTGAGATATTGGCCCAGGGTGACTTTACACAGAGCACTGGGAATCTAAGCCAGGATATCACAAGATTTTATTCTGAAAGATTCCAGCCATAGTTGAGAGTCAAAACACACATGCAACTCACATTGTAGACCTCAATGGGCCTGGCTTCATGAGACCTTTTGCCCACTCTTTGGGAAGCCTTGCCTGTGAGAGTTCACCAGAGCTTTCATTGAAATGAGATTCCTAACCATTTATTGGTTCCTGTATAAATTGAATCCCACAGTGCCTCCAACTTCATTATTGAAAAATATCTAGATATATACCATGGCACTGGAGAACATTTGGATGTCCTGTTGCTAATCATGATTGTACCAGACAGTGCCTTAATTGACTGTGTTTCATGAAAATGCTGTAGAACATAGATGCCAGTAAGTTGGAGCCTGCAGACTAGTGGGCATAAAGCAGTGGAGTGTAGGTATGTGAAAAAACATCAGTTGTGGGTCCACGTGGATCTGGCATTGGCTTAGAAATGACTTGTCACTGACATGGTACATCCAGCAGACCCTTCTATGTAAAGGCATCTTGTTATATGGAGAGGATTCCTGCCAATGATCAGAATAAGGGGGCTATTGTCGAGTTGAAAAGCTATGTGGGATTTAAGCCTCATTGGTGCATTTTACTGCAGACCCTCACCCACCACATATGAGAGTACATCCTCCAGCACTGTGTCCCAGTGGAGCTCCTTGTATTTCGTGAAGCCAATACAAAACTGACAGTGCAGCAGTAAGAAACACCACGAAAGTGGAGCATGAACAAATGGCTTTACAGACAACACGGTTAGATACTTAGACCCCAGTGGCCAAAGTTTCCCTACAAATAGAGAATTCAGCACTGCTGCCTCATGTCCACTAGAAAATAAGGAACCATGTCATCCAGGTCACATAGATGGAGACCCAGCATTGATGGTCTCACTACAAAGGAAGCAAAAGCTCCTGACAAAAATATATTTCAACTGCCCAACCTCAGAGGCAGTTTCTCAAAAAGTCATTAGGCCAGCAGAGCTCCATGTTTGTGAAGTGTTTACCCTCTCCCTTTTTGTAAACTGTTCTACCTCCTACAAGTTTGTGAAGTTCTGAGCATTTTCCTTTCCACATATGTATTCACAGATTTTCTAACTCTTCTCCACTAATTGTGTATTATTTGGGGCGAAGGTAATGTCAAAGCATTGTTCTGGCTGAGAGTGGGAAGATTTTTGTGTAACACATATTTGCATACATATTAGATTCATTTTCCTATTTTCCATTTGAAATACTGAATCCCTGACACTAACCCATACCCTACTAGACTCTGACTACTAAACCTAATATGATAGAGAAAAAGAAACCTAACAGAATAGAAATACAGGCCTTTCATAGGAGGCATGGTGTATACTTGGACTTGCCTTCTGCTTTATCAATGGTATGTGTTATAAATCTAGTCAACTTTTCATTGTAATACTTCTCCATGAGTTTTTAAAGTTAACACATATGTAAATTTCTGTCTCCCTTTCTCTGTAGCCTATTCATCAAATGTATTTTTTTATGCATTTTTAGAATTCTACCTGGTATCACATGTACATTCTTGTGAGATCGCTTATTTTGGAAGATACAAATTGTGAGAAGAGATCGCTCCCTCTAAATACAGATGGAACTGGAATTTCCACCTATGGGTGAATTTCCTAGATGAACAATATTATGTATAAATAAATGTTCAGTAAAATGAATATTTTTGGATACGTGGATGATATATATTTCATGATGAATTTCGAATGGCATATATATTGCTACATTTTAATGTCTGTGTATGTGTGTATCTATCTATTTATCTATCTATCTATATAGATATAGATATCTACTCTTAAGATTTTCAAAATATGAAATATATGTGTCTTATTATACACTCCCTAAGTAAACTCATGTGTGTGTATGTAGATTTATAATCAACTTTTCACAAAATTATTCTTAGAAATATTCATCCACCTTAAATACATATTTTTTCCTAGTACTGAAAAGTAAATTAAGTGAATGGTGTATACAATTCGTAATATTTCTACAGTGACTGAACCAGTTTCACATCAATGTAAGTAGACACCTATGGGACCATGATGTGTATTTTGAAGTTCATTTTTATTCAGACACTGGTACATTACTATTTCTGCAGTTTATGGACATTATAGGATATATCCTTTCATCCACAATTTCACAAATTTAGGCATTTGGTTCACTTTCAATCACTTCCTACTTCAGAACACATGTATTCCTCCATGTTTCTTGACTGTTCTTTTCATGAGATTCTTTCCAAACACAGTATTATTGATTTCCATAATCACTTTTGAAGCCAAACTCACACACTCTTCATGATAAACCATAACGCTAATATTACCATTAGATGTATAGCTGGTTGGAATGAATGTATGTATATCAATATAAGATTTCCTATATATTTTCAGATATCAATTCAATCCATTATTTAACGTTTGAACCAGTTATATTATTTATTCACAGTATGGTCTATTAAGGCATCATCTCTATATTCGTAGACCGATGGTATACCTGTTTGTATCCCCAATACTAATTTTTAAGTCTTTAAAATATTGCTTTCAGAAATGGTGGAAGAAATACTGTAGTCACCTGATATACATATACATTTCATCACGGTAATATTCCTGAAACAAAATGCAAGGGTCACACTTATGATTGTATCAAAGCCTATATTGAAAGTGAGCATGTATTACTAACAACATCCATGCCCTGATTAACTAATGATCTCAAATATCATTCCTATTGGTGACTACATATTTGTTTCTTCCTAAGATTATATATTGAAACTGAACCCTGTTAAAAATGTCTTATCCTATCACCCACTTTGTACTTTGCCTTATTTCCTAATGTCTCTATTGATATCTGCTTTCGTACACATTTTCCCCAGTTTATCACTGTGACTGACTGTTCACATATGCTGACATTTACACTCACTCTCTAATCAAAACTCTATATCTAAAGAACATTTGGTCCAACTCCTCGACTCACTCAAATGGATTCTTCAAAGCCCTGCAGAGGGTAGCCCATAGTTGCTTGAGTTTTCTCATGACCCCAATTCACATAAAGAATCTATACCCCACAGAGAATAGGCCTCAAATTGGAGAAGTAGAGCAGTATTATTGGCAGGCCTATTTGATCACTCCTGCTTCACAGGAAGAGTTTCCATGCCACCCTGACTTTAGGCAAATGAGAGGCATGTGAGCTTATATTGGACACTGTCTTAAGCTGTGCCCTTCATGGAAACCTCCAGCCAGAGGTTATGATGAGTCTCTAAATTGAAGAAGATGAGGGCCATGTGGGAGTGTTTTGGTTTAATTGTGGTCATTTGTGTGGTGGTTGGAAGAGATGACTGGGTCCACCTGTGCTTGAACTCTGGAGTGATTCCCCTTAGAGACTGAGTTCTGGAACAGATCTCAGAGAAGTATTGGCATGAATTGTGTTGGGATTTTAGGAGGCCACGCATGAGAGTTGCCCTTGGAGACTGAGATCTAGGCCCAGGATAGCTTTCAAAGAGCACTGGGAATCTCAGCCAGGATATCACATGACTTTATTCAGAAAGACTTGGAAGCCATAGTTGAGAGTCAAAAAAAACATGGCCCTCAATTGTAGACCTCAATGGGCCTGGCTTAATGTGACCTTTTGGCCACTCTTTGGGAAGCCTTGCCTCTGAGAGTTCTCCCGAGCTTTAATTGAAATGAGCTTCCTCACTATTTCATGGTTCCCGAATGAATTGAATGCCACAGTGCCTCCAAATTTATCTTTGAAAATTGGCTAGATAAATACCATGAAATTTTTTAAATTCTTATGAACAGGTGGCACTGGAGAACCTTTGGATGTCTATTGCTGATCACGAGTGTACCAGACATTGCATTGATTGACTGGGTTTCATGAAAACGGTGAGAACAGAGATGCCAGAATGTTGAGGCCTGCTGACTAGTTGGCCTAGAGCAGTGGTGGGCAGGTGTATGATAAAACATCTGTCGTGGGGCCATGTGGATCTGCCATTGGCTTCCAAATGCCTTGTGACTGACATGGTGCAGCCAGCAGAACCATACAAGTTAACGGACCTTATTATATGGAGAGGTTTCAGGGCAATATTCAGAATCAGGTTGATATGGACATGGGTGCAAGCTTTTGGGGATAGAAGCCTGGTTGGTGCATTCTCCTGCAGACCCTCACCCACTACACGTGAGAGTACTTTCTATAGCACTGTGTCCCAGTTTTTCTTTTTGTATTTTGTGAAGCCAATACCAAACTCCCAGTGCAGCAGTAAGAAACACCACGAAAAGTGAAGTATGACCAAATGGCTTCACAGACCACATGGTTAGACACTTAGACCCCAGTGGCCTCAGTTTACCTACAAAGAGAGAATTCAGAACTGCTGCCTCATGTTCTATTGCAAATAAGGAACCATGTCATCCAGGTCACATAGATGCTGACGCAGCTTTGATGGTCTCACTACAAAGGAAGCGAAAGCTCCTGACAACAACAAACATTTCAAGGGCCCAAACTCAGAGGCAGTTTCTCAGAAATTAATTAGGCCACCAGAGCTCCATGTTTGTGAAGTGTTTACCCTTTACCTTACTTTTGGAAATTCCTCTACCACCTCCAAGGTTGTGAACTCCTGAGCATTTTCTTTTCCAGATATATATTCACAGATTTTCAAACTCTTCTCCACTAATTGTGTATTACTTGTGGTGAAGGAACTATCAAGGCATTTTTTTGGATGACAGTAGGAAGATTTTTGTCTAACAAATATTCGCATACACATTAGATTCATTTCCCTATTTTCCATTTGAAATACTGAATCCCTGCCACTAACCCATACCCTACTAGACTCTGACTACTAATCCTAATATGATGGAGAAAAAGAAACCTAACAGAATAGAAATACAGGCCATTCATAGGTGGCATGGTGTATACTAGGACTTGCCTTCTGCTTTATCAAGTGTATGTGTTATAAATCTAGTCAACTTTTCATTGTAGTACTTCTCCATGAGTTTTTAAAGTTAACACATATGTAAATTTCTGTCTCCTTTTCTCTGTAGCCTATTCATCTCATGTATTTTATTATGCATATTTAGAATCCTACCTGGTATCACACATACATTCTTGTGAGGTCACTGTTTTTGGATGATACAAATTGTGAAAAGAGATCACTCCCCCTAAATACTGATGAAACTGAAAATTCAACAAATTGGTGAATTTCCTAGATGAACAACATTATACATAAATCCATGCTCAGTAAAAAGAATATTTTTGGATATGAGGATGATATATATTTCATGATGAATTTTGATTGGCATATATATTGCTACATTTTAATGTCTGTGTTTTTATCTTTATAAATAAATATATATATATATATATATATATATATATATATATATATATATACTCTCCAGATTTTTCACAATATTAAATATATGTGTCTTATTATTCACTCCCTAAATACATTCATATTCATGTATGTGGATTTGTAATCAAATTTGCACAAGATTATTCTCAGAAAAATTCATCCACATAAAATACATATTTATTTTCCAGTACTGAAAACAAACTTCGGTGAATTGTGCTTACAAATCCTAATATTTGCATGGTAACTGACCCAGTTTAACATTAATGCAAGTATAATCCTATGGGACATGATGTGTATTTTGAAGTTCATTTTTATTCAACAGTGGTACATTACTATTTCTTCAGTTGATGGATATCATAGGATATAACTTTTCATCCACAAGTTCACAAATCTGCAGGCATTTGGTTCACTTTCAATTACTTCTTGCTTCAGAACATATGTATTCCTCCATGTTTCTTGACTGTTCTTTTCATGAGATTCTTTCCAAACACATTATTTTCGATTTCCATAATCATTTTTGAAGGAAAGAGGCGCCTTACTTACCCCCAGAAAGGTTCGTTGAGGTCTCCTTGTCCTGCGCTGCGTGATTCCCGGCCAATGCACCAAATGTAAGGTTCCGGCGAATGTTGAAGGAAGAGACCATCAAGAAACTGCGGCTCATGCAACAGTAAAAGCCGTTTATTGAGGATCCAATCCAGCATGCTGGGGCTACGTGCTCACTCAAGATGGGAGAGCATCCCAGAGCCCCGAGCAGGGGTTGAGCAGTGCTTAAGTACACTTTTTGGGCAGGGCGGGACTTTACATATATTACAGTCTCCTTTAAGAAATCATCATACACCACGGGAAAATCAAACAACAATTCCTAAACATGATTAGTTCATTTATTGGTGGGAACATGTAAGGCGGGAGTGATAGGTCAGTTCTAAAGCGGGGTACACATTCAAAATGATTGGTTTAGGCCCTGCAATGCCTATGTGCCAGGCCTCACAGGGTCCTAGGTTATTAAAAAACCAGGCGGTCAGGGGGAATATTTACTGTGTAGTCCGGGAATTGTCCTACAAGCTACAGGAATTTCAGGTTTTGCGTGTAGCATAGGAACTTAACAATACCTGGTCCTTTACATTTTAACTCAAGCCTTGCTGCTTAAAAACTTTACAACACCCGGTCTTTTACACTTTAACTTTTACACTTTAATTTCAATTTCTTTTACCCTTACAGATCACTCCTGGTGCACAAGAAGGGTGTCCAAGCCACCCTGACTTTAGGCAAATGAGGGCCAAGGGAGCTTATTTTGGACACTGTCTTGGGCTGTGCCCCTCATGGAAACCTCCAGCCAGATGTCATGATGAGTGCCTTTATGGAAGAAGAGGAGGGCAATGTGGGATTGTTTTGGTATTAATTGTGGTCATTTGTGTGACGGTTGGAAGAGATGACAGGGTCCACCTGGGCTTGAAGTCTGGTGTGAATCCCCTTAGAGACTGAGTTCTGGAACTGACCTCAGAGAAGTATTGCATGAATTGTGTTGAAATTTTAGGAGGCCACGCATGAGAGTCGCTCTTATAAACTGAGATCAAGGCCCAGGGTGGCTTTCCACAGAGCACTGGGAATATCAGCCAAGATATCCCATGATTTTATTCTTAAAGACTTGGTAGCCATAGTTGAGAGTCAAAACACACATGGAACTCACAACGTATACCTCAATGGGCCTGGCTATATTTGACCTTTTGGCCACTCTTTGGGAAGCCTTGCCTATGAGAGTTCTCCAGAGTTTCATTGAAATGAGCTTCCTCAACATTTAGTGGTTCTTGAAACCCACAGTGCCTCCAACTTCATCCTTGAAAAATGGCTAGATAAATACCATGAAATTTTTGAAAATCCCATGACCAGGTGGAACTGGAGAATCTTTGGGTGTCCTGTTGCTGATCATGAGTATACTAGAGGGTGCCTTGATTGACTGGGTTTCATAAAAATAATGTAGAAAAAAGATGCCAGTAAGTTGGAGCCTACTGAGTAGTGGGCCTAGAGCAGCGGTGGGCAGGTGTGCAGGTGTGTGATAAAACATCTGTGGTAGGTCCATGTGGTTTGGCCATTGGCTACCAAATGCCTTGTGAAGGACATGGTGCAGCCAGCAGACCCTTATTTGTAAAGGCATTTTGATATATGGAGAGGTTTCAGGGCAATTTTCAGAATCAGGTTGACATGGTCAATGGTGCAAGCTATGTGGGAAAGAAGCCTGGTTGGTCCATTCTCCTGCAGACCGTGACCCACCACAGTGACAGAACTCTCTCCAGCACTGTGTCCCAGTTGAAATTGTTGTATTTCGTGAAGCAAATACCAAAGTCCCAGTGTAGCAGCAAGAACCACAACAGAAAGTGGAAGAGGACCAAATGGCTTCACAGTCCACACGGGGTGACACTTAGCCCCCAGTGGCCACAGTTTACCTACAAAGAGAGAATTCAGCACTGCTGCCTCAGGTTCATTGGATAATAAGAAACCATGTCCTCCAGGTCACATAGATGCAGACCCAGCTTTGATGGGCTCACTATAAAGGAAGCTAAAGCTCCTGACAACAACATATATTTCAAGTGCCCAACCTCAGAGGCAGTTTCTCAAGAAGTATTTAGGCCAGCAGAGCTCCATGTTTGTGGAGTGTTTACCATGTCCCTTACTTATGGAAACTGCTCTATCACCTCCAAGGTTGGGAAATCCTGAGCGTATTCCATTCCAGATATGTATTCACGTATTTTCTAACTCTTCTCCTCTAATTGTGTCTTACTTGTGGCAAAGGTAATGTCAAGGCATTGTTGTGGATGAAAGTGGGAAGATTTTTGTGTAGCACATATTTGCATACACATTGGATTCATTTTCCAATTTTCCATTCAAAATACTGAATCCCTGACACGAAACTATACCCTACTAGACTCTGACTACTATTCCTAATATGATGGAGAAAAATAACTCAAACAGAATAGAAATACAAGCAGTTCAGAAGAGGCATGGTGTATAGTTGGACTTGCCGTTTGCATTATGTAGGTTAGGTGTTATAAATCTAGTTAATTTTTAATTGAAATAGTTCTCCATGTGTTTTTAAAGTTAATGAATATGTGAATTCCTGTATCCCTTTCTCTGTAGCCTATTCAGCACATGTATTTTTATATGCACATATAGAATCCTACCTGGTATCACATATACATTCTTGTGAGGTGGCTGACTTGGCAGATACAAATTATGAGAAGAGATCACTCCTGCTAAATGCTGTTGGATCTTAAAATTCAACCTATGGGTGACCTTCCTAGTTGAACAACATTATTCATAAATCCATGTTCATTAAAATTAATATTTCGGGATCTATGAATGATATATATTTCACCATGAATTTCGATTGGCATATATATTGCCACTTTATAATGTCTGTGTGTGTTTTGTATATATATACTCTCCAGATTTTTCACAATATGAAATATGTGTCTTATTATTCACTCCCTAAATACATTCATATTCATGTATGTGGATTTGTAATCAACTTTGCACAAGATTATTCTCAGAAATATTCATCCACCTGAAATACTTATTTGTTTCCTAGTACTGAAAACAAACTTCAGTGAAAGGTGCATACAAATCCTAATATTTCTACCGTAACTTACCAAGTTTAACATCAATGCAAGTAGATTCCTATGGGACATGATGTGTATTTTGACGTTCATTTTTATTTAAAACTGGTACAGTACTATTTCTTCAGTTTATGCACATCCATGGATAAATTTTTCACCCAAAATTTCAAAATTAAAGACATTTGTTTCACTTTCAATCACTTCCTGCTTCCGAACACATGTAGTCCTCCAGGTTTTTCGACTGGTCGTTTCATGAGACTTCTTAACAAACACATTATTTTCGATTTCCATAATCACTTTTGAAGGAAAACTCACACACCCTCTTCATGATAAACTGTAACCCTAATATTACCATTAGACTTATAATTGGTTGTAATGAATGTATGTATACCAATATCAATATAAGATTTCCTGTATATTTTCAGATATCAATTTATTCTAACTCCAATTTCTAAAGTTGGATCCAGTTATATTATTTATTCACAGTACGATCTATTCATGCATCATCTCTATATTCATTGACACAGGGTACACCTATTTGTATACCCAATACTAATTTATGGGTTTTAAAAATATTGCTTCCCATAATGGTGGAAGAAATACTCATGTCACCTGATCTACATATACATTTTATCACAGTAATATTCTGGACAAAAATGCAAAGGTCACACTTATGATTGTACCAAACCCTAAATTGAAAGTGAGTATATATTACTAAAAACATCCTTGTCCAGGATGCCTAATTCTCCCAAGTGTCAATATTGTTGGGGACTATATATTTGTTTCTTCCTATGATTATATATTCAACCTCAACCCTGTTTAAAATGTCTAATCCTATCACGCATTTTATAATTTGTCTGATTTCCTAATGTCTCTATTGAGACCTGCTTTCCTACATATTTTCCCCAGTTCATCATTGTGACTGACTCTTCACATGTGCTGACATTTACATTCACTCTCTAAACGAAACCCTATTGCTAAAAAACTATTGGTCCAACTCGAAGACTCACTCTTCTTCCTAAACTTACTATCTTCCAAATCCTACCGACTATCCATTTTTGACTGGATGTTCTCTTCGACATTCAGGCATCTGAGGTGCAAGGTTTTATTCCATTGTGTATAGATTTATCTGAGACTAAAATGCAGAATGTAATTCAAAGCTAAATATCCCAAAGAAGGGCCCAATGCCCTTTCTGGCTTCAAATCGTAACTAGATTTATGTTTTCATACTTATATTTCAAATATATATTCTTATAAATTTTGCAGGTTCCCAATACCATTATTAATCCAGCAGAATGATTCCTAACACAAGTCAAATATGTTATTGACCCTAACCATACACTGTTCCCTCATTCTAAATTTACAGAGAGGAGGGACAGAGTTGGTCTTACAATACAGGAAAGTAGGGGATCTTCCACCTGCTGAGAACCTCAAAGTTCCATGCAGAAATGTTGACTGAAGAAGATGTAGGCAGCTATGAAGAACCTGAGAGAACAAAAGTCATGTTCAATGGCAAACAACCTGTTCAGGATGAAGGGTTCTGTCTGAATCAGCCTCTCACATCTTAATTTAGAGAAGATGGACCAAACCAGGCCTATGTGGGTAGCTGTTTCTGGGTGCCTATGGTTGTATACCATTCTAAATTGTGAAAGTGTCACAGGAAGTAGGGGCAGCCTCCTTCTCATGTGACACTTGGAAGCCACTGGTAGGACAAAGTGGTTGCCAAGGCAGTGACCTCATTCAGTTCCTAAAGGAAGTGACCTCACCTCACTTCCTTGGTGATGGAAATCTCTGAACTTGGGATTCATGAAGCCAGGCACCCAGAGCCAGTCCCAGTCCCAGTCCCAGTGGTCTCACTTGTTTGGATTTACCAAGGACAGTGTCAGTCTTTCTTGGTACCTACTAATGTGAGGATGGCCAAATGCCAGGAAAGCTCTAAAGAGGGGTCATTCCTGAGAAAGCAGGTAGTTTCTCACCTCTGGGTCCTGACACCTGCACAGAGTTGGCCAAGGAGACCAGATCTGAGACAGATCAGGCCATTCCGTGGGAATATAGTATGGCTCACCAGTCAGAGGACAGTCCGGATAGTCACAGAACTTCTTGGGGGAAGGAGGTGCCTTTGTGGGTGTGGGGGTGGGTTTCTGGTTTTGTCTCATGTTCAGAGAATAGGTAGGCAAGGCGCTTTTTTTGGTGTGGAATGAACTGTTTCTAGTAAGTCATTTGACAAGGCGAGTGTTTCTATGTCTGTCTATCACACTGTGTCCGTGGTTGCAGATATTAGAAAAGAAAATGCATCAATGGATGTGTCCTGTCTAGTAGAATGCTTCCCAGCATTCATCCTGTCCAATTTATGAATGGATTTCAGATTGCCTTTTCGATGGGTAACACCTGCAATCTTCCTAAGTTTCAGTTTTCTTCTGGACTTCTGCCCCTCTCCAGAATAGGCTCATGGTTTTATGTCTAAGGTATGTACCACTTCCAAGCTGTGTGCCATGACCATGTACTGGATAGCTCAAAGGAATGGCGAGCATCTCTGAAAAATCAGATATTAGTGTGACCATTAAATCTCAGTGGAGAAACCCTGCTTTGGGCCTTTTGCTTACCTATTGTTCTGTTGCCCTGAATGTCAGGAAGTTCTTTGCCTCAGGCCACCCCTTTGTGAAGCCTGAAGAAAACAGTTTTCAAATGGAAATGAATGGGCAACACCTGTGGCTCTTTGCTTAATTGCTTTGGAAAGGGATGTGTCTGAATCAGCCTCTTGGCCCTGTGTTAGGCTGTAGCTTAGATTCTCAGCACCTGATGGATCTAAAGAAAGATCCCATGGGTGCATTAAAAACCAAAATGGCCAAAAGAGCAGTCATTGTTTATGAAGACTCTCGCCTTCCTCTCTAAGGTTCCTGACATCCATCAAGTGAGAATAGGGATCCTTTGTTTCAAAAGAGTTCTTCAAAGCCCTGCAGAGGCTATCCCATAGGTGCTTGGGTTTTCTCATGACCCCAATTTACATGAAGAATCTAAACCCTACAGTCAGTAGGCCTCAAATTGGAGAAGCCAAGCTGTATTAACGGCAGGCCGATTTGATCACTCCTGTTTCACAGTCAGGATTTCCAGGCCACACTGACTTTAGGCAAATGAGGGGCAAGGGAGGTTATTTTGGACACTGTCCTGTCCTGTGCCCCTCATGGAAACCTCCATCCAGGGGTTATGATGAGTGTCTATATGGAAGAAGAAAAGGGTTATGTGGGAGCGTTTTGTTTGGAATTGTGGTAATTTGTGTGGCACTTAGAAGAAAAGACTGGGTCCACCTGGGCTTGAACTCTGTTGTGATTCCTCTTAGAGAATGAATTCTGGAACTGACCTCAGAGAAGTATTTTCATGAATTGTGTTTGGTTTTTACTAGGCCATGCATGAGAGTCGCCCTTGGAACCTGAGATCTAGGTGCAGGGTGGCTTTCCCCAGAGCACTGGGAATCTCAGCCAGGATATCACATGATTTTATTCTGAAAGACTTTGCAGCCACAGTTGGGAGTCAAAACACACATGGACCTCACATTGTAGACCTCAATGGGCCTGGCTTCATGTGACCTTTTGGCCACACTTTGGGAAGTCTTGCCTGTGAGTGTTCTCTAGAGCTTTCATTGAAATGAGCTTCCTCAACATTTAATGGTTCCTGAATAAATTGAAACCCAAAGAGCCTCCAACTTCATCCTCGACAAATGGCTTGATAAATACCATAAAATTTTTGAAATTCCCATGACCAGGTGGCACTGGAGAACTTTTGGATATCCTGTTGCTGACCATCAGTGTACCAGACAGTGCCTTGACTGACTTTGTTTCATGAAAATTGTGTAGAACAGTGATGCCAGTAAGTTGGAGCCTGCTCATTAGTGGGCCTAGAGCAGTGGTGTGAAGGTGTGTGATAAAACATGTGTGGTGGGGCCATGTTTATCTGCCATTGGCTTCCAAATGCCTTGTGACTGACAGGGTACAGCAAGCAGACCCTTATATGTAAAGGCATCTTGTTATATGGATAGGTTTATGGGCAATGTTCAGAATCAGGTTGGCTACCTGGTACCACACGTACATTCTTGTGAGGTGGCTGACTTGGCAGATACAAATTGAGAGAAAAGATCACTCCTACTAAACCCCATTGAAACTGAATATTCAACATATGGGTGAGCTTTCTAGTTGAACAACATTATACATAAATCCATGTTCAGTAAAATGAATATTTTTAGATCTGTGGATAATATATATTATGTGATGAATTTTGATTGACATATATATTGCTACTTTTTTGTCTGTGTGTGTTTTGTGTTTGTGTGTGTATATATATATATATATATATATATATATATATATATATATATATATATATATACACACTCTCCAGATATTTCAAAAAATGAAATATATGTGTCTCATATACACTCCCTAAATTCATTCATGTTCATGTATCTGGATTTATAATCAACTATTCACAAGATTATTCTCAGAAATATTCATGCACCTGAAATTTGCCTAATGCTCTCAAATATCAATCCTATTGGTGTCTACATATTTGTTTTTTTCTAAGATTATATATTCAAACTCAATCCTTTTCAAAATATCTAGTCCTGTCACTCACTTTGTAATTTCCCTGATTTCATAATGTCTCTATTGATATCTGCTTTCCTACATATTTTCCCCAGTTCATCATTGTGACTGACTCTTCAACTGTGCTCACATTTACATTCACTCTCTAACTGAAACCGTATTGCTAAAGAACTTTTGTTCTAAATTCTATACTCACTCTTCTTCCTAAACCTACTGACTATCTTCCTAATCCTACCAACTATACCTTTTTCACTGGATGTTCTCTTCTACATTCAATCATCCAAGTAAATGTCGGGGAAGCTTCGGAGAAGGAGACGACCAACAGAGTACTCATGATACAGCAAAAGGTTTATTGGGTTTCCAGCATGCTGGGGCTCAGAGCTCACTTTAATAGAGCAGATAGCCCTGAGAATAGCTTAAGTAGAGTTTGTATACTTTCCCTGGAGAAGGCAGGGAGGGAAGTTTATTGATGGGTCACGACGAGTGGGCAGTTTGCATGCAACTGGGTGAGGGAGTACATTCTGTAGTTTGGCAGTTGGGGACAGCACATTTTGGGAACAAGTTTTGCAAGCATTTCTCAAGATTTCAACAGTTTTTTGTTAAGCATAGGGAAATACAGGAAGTGACAAGTACTTATTTTATTAACCTTTCATTCCTCACTTCTTTTTCTGGCTACTTTTAATCATAAAAATTATCATTGGGGGGTTTCACATTCTATGTCTCCTAGTGGGGTATTACCATAAGTTTAACTCGTCCAATTTGAGCCTGGAGAAAAGAAATTACACGGTTGAGAAAACAGGGTTTTATAGTTAGCAATAATATGAGGATTATTATTGGACCGGCCAGGGTTGATAAAAACGTAGTTAACCAGGGGCACTGTGTGAACCAAGACTCAAACAACCCTTTTTGGGTCTCTCTCTCTCTTGTTGATGCTCTTTAATGTGTCTTTTTAATTTACTCATAGATTTTATTACAACTCCAGTATGTTCGGCATAAAAACAACATTCTTCCCTCAATGCAGCACAAAGGCCCCCTTCTTTAATGAAGAGGAGGTCCAAACCTCAACTGTTCTGTAAAACAACTTCAGAGAGAGAGGTTAAAGTTTCATGCAAAGCTCTGATGGTGGTTTCTAATATCTTAGTTTTGGTCTATTGCTGCTTCTAATTGGGTAATTTATTGTGTCACATGGACAAGGGCAGTGGTTCCTGGGCCCACCCGTGCAGCAAATCCTATTCCTAATATGATGGCTAAAGTGAGGGATATATGCTCCCAGTGGAACCTGGTTGTATGTCCCCCTATTTGATCTTCAAATGATCCTGCTTCATAATAGAGCACTCTGGGAAACATCTGCACCATTACACGATTAATCACATCTGTTGACCATTTCATGAAAACATAAACAAGGTTTAAGTATATAGAATTATTCTGTTGTAAGGACGGACAAGGCAAGGCACCTAAGATAGCACTAAAGACAGGGAAACAGTCCTATTTGGTTGCAACCGGATTCAGAGGGCATTGCTTCTGTTATAATCAATTAATCCCCTGAAACTCAAGTTTAGGTAGTTTCAGAATTTTGTACCCAACATGTAAGGGAAGGTGCTCAGAAGCTCACAGTCTGCAGAAGTTCAAAAACGCAGTATTTGTTCCTGTTTTTCCCCTGTTCTGGGCAAGTTAACTTTTAAAGGACACCTGGGAGGGGGAGAGCTTTTTCTTCCCTTTCTTATTTTACCCCTGCCAGCTGTTACCATGGAGACCAGTTGGTAACTTCTTTATCTTAGAAATGTAGCCATCTCTGTGAATCCCCAGCTCAAGGACAGAGGCCTTGTTCACATATTTTGTGAAAAACTAGTAAAAGGGTGTCTACCTGAGAAGTGCTGATTTTTTTAGCCACTGGCCAAGTAGAACAGGGCAACACGAAAAGAGGAAGTTTATCTACATTGAACTCTTTTATAGGGACTCTTTTGCTGAAAGTCCTAAAGTCAGCCATGGTGAAGACTTCTGGAGAAGGTCAGTTAAGACTTTTCTGTGGGCCTAGTGCAGAGGGGGAAGACGGGGAAGGTGGGCTGTGATCAGCTCCGTGGATCTGAGAATGAGGAAGGAGAGATGTAAAAGAATAATGGGAAACGGGTTTGAGATTTTCCTAGCAACAAAAACTTGAGCAGTAGAACAGGTAGAGCAGAGAGGAAGATGGGAGTGAGTATCTCAAAACGCATATGAGGGACGTTTAATTATTAGTAAACTGTTTTCAGTGATGACAAACCAACTTTAAAGGCCATTTTTATTACATCTTAGATAGGGGACTGAGGGCTCTCCTCAGCTGGTTTGAGCTTTGGTTTAGCTGGTAAGAAGACCTGGCGGGACCCGGTGCGAGCACTGACAGGACAAGAGAGGAGTGAGTGGGTGGAGGGGTACTTCAGTAACTGCTGCCTCAGCAAGGAGGCAATGGTCTGAGAACTGGCAGAGGTTTGGGTTTTTGATCTAGTAATTGGAGGGGAGAAATCAGGTTGCTGAGGTGGGAGTGACAGCAGAATGTCTGGAGCAGAAGGCTGAGGGTGAGGATCTATTGGAGAAGCATAGTTCAGGATGTGAGTGAAGGAGGGAAAAGGTCACGCAGAATTTGAGGATCTAGAGACCCCTCTGGGGGCCATCGGTTCTTCTTATCTAATTGGTAATATGGCCAATGATGTGTACTGAATTTGATGAGGAGTTTGGGTTCCATCAGGCAGCCCCTGTTTGCTCAAATCCCCATGACTTACAGAAGAAGTCGGCTTTCCCCCCACACAGCCGTGACTGTGGCTTTGAGAGTCTGCCCGGCAAACATAGTAATCTAGGCTAGCCAACCTGCATCTGGCTTGCATGTCCCTTCATCCATAATGTTTGTTTCCATTATCTATGCTACAGAAGTAATTTAATGGAATTTTAGTGGTATCCTCTTCATCAGGGATATCCCAATAGGTAAGACCTATAGCCAGCTGACAAATGTCTGGGAGGAATGATGGCCACCAGGTCCCTCAGGGGGCTGTATGCGAGATAGATTATACTTCTTTTCCAGTAGGATTTGTGATCAGCCATCACTGCTGAATGGGCTGATGTGGCTTAGGACTACTTGTGGCCAAGGAGAGAGTCCACAGACTTATCCACATGGCGAATACGCAATTTGAAGGTTTTACCAGTCTTTTCCAGTTTCCAGCCAGAGTCTGGACAGGGCGCAGGCTTGAGATGAGAGGCATGGATCCAGAAATTGATTCCATCTACCTTTACCACTGGAGGTGTTATAAGTAGCACCGGCTATGGTCCTTTCTAGCGGGGTTTCAAGCATGATACCTGATGTCGTCTTACGTAGATGAAGTCTCTTACTTGATATCGATGTGGAGTCCCTTTGTCCCCAGTTTGGTAGGCAGTGGCCAGCTGTTTACACAGGTATCACTGAGTTCTTTTTAGAGCTTTAAGTCTGTCAAGCAAGGGGGTGTGGATGGAATGGTTAGGTCTTTGAGTCGGGCTTAGGTCCCTTACTGCAGGAGGGCAACAATAGAGAATTTCACAGGGGCTAAGGTTACTCAAAGAAACAGAGGGAGTATTTCTTGCATGAAACATTGCATAAGGCAGGAGCATAGTCCAATCTTTTATGCTGTTCTCTAAGTTTAATTTTCTTAAGGTCTCTTTAATGGTTCAATTTATTCTATCTGCCTGTCCTGAACTCGGGTATCTATAAGCACAATATAACTTCCAATTAATTCCCTGGTTCCTGGCTAACCCCTGACTTACCTGGGCCATGAACACCGGTCCATTATCAGACCCTATTACCGGCTTAGCTTCCTCCAATGGTAAAGAGGCTGAGACAGCAGCAGGGAAATCCATTTGAGGGTGTTGTGGGTTAGGGGACAAGGACAGGGGATTAGTAAGGGAAGAAGAGTCCAGTAGAGTCAAATCTGTGACTCGGGGAGAACAGGGGGTGGAGGAGGAGAAGGTTGAGAGGGTTTGAGAGATCATGGGGGAAGGAGTAGGAGCAGAGGCAGGGGCAAGGAAAGGCTTCACCCATGGAGGAGGAGATTTGCAGATGTTCTGCCAAGTTAAGATATATGGCTGTTGATCCAGATGGCTATGTGTCCCCGGCTGAGATAATATCTCTGAATTTTTAAATTAGTGCGAAGTAGAAAGATCCTTCTAGGGGCCATCCGAATTCAAAGGTGGGCCATTCTGAGGCACAGAGATTCTGCCAGGTCCAGCATTTTACTAAAACAAGAAAGATTCTGAGTTCTTAAGCGGACTTTGTTCCAGTGATCAAGGGTCAGGGACAGAGGCATTGAACTGCTCTGTCCCATAATGAAAGGTACACAAACAGCAAAAGCAAGGACACATGACACAGATAAGACAAGACCATAAACACAGGCAATGGACGTCAAACACTGAAACCAGGAATGAGTAGCCGGCAAAACCCGATGGGATGACAATACCGAATCTGAAACAAAATATCACTGAGTTGAGGAGACTATTGTTCCTTAATTTCCCGAGTTTTCTGCGGCGTCCCCCAGGGAGGTGCCCTGTGTCTCCGTGACACGTCTCTCAGCCACCTTCGGAGGGAGCTCAGGCTCTTCATCGCCAGAGATTTTGCCAAGCCCTAACATGAAACCTGAAACCAGAAAGAGGTGCCTTACTTGCTCCGAGAGGAGCCCATTGGGGTCTCTCGTCTGCCACTGCCAGAACTCTGTGGAACCTCAATATGTAAAGGTCGGGCGAGTGTCGAAGGAAGAGACCACCAAGAGTCTGTCTCATGCAACAGCAATGGGTTTATTTGGGGTTCAGCATGCTGTGGCTCAGAACTCACTTAAATAGAGCAGAGAGCCCTGAGAACACCTTAAGCACAGCTTATATACTTTCCTTGGAGAGGGAAGAGAGGGAAGTTTACTAATGGGTGAGGGCATGTGGGCGGTTTGCATGACACTGAGTGAGGGAGTACATTCTGCAGTTTGGCAGTTGGGAACAGAACATTCTGGAAACAAGATTAGCAAACATTTCTCAAGATTTCAACAGTGTTTTGTTAAGCATACAGAAAAACAGGAAGTGACAAGTACCTATTTTATTAACCTTTCACTTCGGACTATCCCTTTTCGACTAGATGTTCCTTCTACATTAATTCATCCAAGGTACAAGGTCCTATGGCATTGTATATCGATTTAATTGAGACACCTCTGCAGAACGTAATTCAAAGCTGCATATCCCAATCAAGAGCCCAATGCCCTTCTGGACTTCAAATCATACTTAGATTTCTGTTTTCATACATATATTTCACCTATATATTCTTATACACATAGCAAGTTCCCAATACCATTATTCATCCAGCAGAATGATTTCTAACCCAAACCGAACATGTTATTAACCATAACCATACACTGTTCCCTCAATCTAACTTTACAGAAGAGCAGGGAAAGAGTTGATCTTACAATACTGAAATGTAGGGAATCTTCCACCTCCTGAGAACCTCAAAGGTACATGCA
The DNA here is from genome assembly GCF_048772815.1 of Callospermophilus lateralis. NCBI lineage: Eukaryota > Metazoa > Chordata > Mammalia > Rodentia > Sciuridae > Callospermophilus > Callospermophilus lateralis. Next base: position 1,574,846 of record NW_027513434.1, read on the forward strand.
GAAATGATCCCTGGAGAAGAGGTAGGCAGCTATGAAGGACCTGAGAGACCAAAAGTCATCTTCCATGGCAAACAACCTGGTCAGGATAAAAGGTTGTGTATGAATCAGCTTCTCTTCTTAACGTAGAGAAGTTGGACCAAACTAGGCCTGTGTGGAGATCTATTCCTGGGTGCCTATTGTTGATATACCATTCTAACTTGTGAAAGTGTCACAGAAAGTAGGGGCAGCCTCCGTATCATGGGACCCTTGAAAGCAACAGTTAGGACAAAGTGGTTGCCAAGACAGTGACCTCATTCAATTTCTGAAGGAAGGGACCTCACTTAACTTCCTTGGTGATGGAACTCTCTGAATTTGGGATCCAGGAAGCCAGGCACCCAGAGCCAGTCCCTGTTCCAGTCCCAGTGGTCTCACTTGTTTGGATTCAGCAAGGACAGAGTCAGTCTTTGTTGGTACCTACAGATGTGAGGAAGGCCAAATGAGAGGAAATCTCTGAAGCGGGGCTTTTCCTGAGAAAGCAGGTAGTGGCTCACCGCTGGCTACTGAGAACTTCACAGAGTTGGCCAAGGAGACCAGATCTGAGACAGGACAGGCCAATTTGGGGGAACATATTTTGGCCCACAAGTCAGAGGACACTCTGGATAGTCACAGACCTACTTGGGGGAAGGAGGTGCCTTTGTGGGTGTTGTTGTGGGTTTGTGGTTTTGTCTCATTTTCCTAGAATAGGTATTAAAGTCGGTTTGTTTGGATTGAAGTTTAGTGTTTCTAGTAAGTCTTTTGACATGGCGAGTGTTTCTATGTCTCAGTATTTCACTGTGCCCGTGGTTGTATGCATTAGAAAAGAGAATGCATCAATGGATGTGTCCTGTCTAGTAGAAAGCTTCTCAGCATTCAAATTGCCCCATTTATGAATGGACTGTAGCTTGCCCTATTGATGCGCAATACCTGCTATATTCCTAAGTTCCTGTTTTCTTTCTGAATTCTGGCCACTCTACAGAATAGGACCATGGTTTTTTGTTCACGATATGTACCACCTTCAAGCTCTGTGACTGGCCATGTACTGGATAGCTGAAAGAAATGGCAAGCATCTCAGAAAACTCAAGTATCAGTGTGACCAGGAAATTCTCAGTGGAGCAACCCTGCTTTGGACCATTTGCTTACCTATTGTTCTGTTTTCCTGAATTTCAGGAAGGTCTTTGACTCAGGCCACCCTTTTGTGAAGCCTGAAGAAAACAGTTTTCAAATGGAAATTATTGGGCATACATGTGGCTCTTTCCTTAACTGCTTTGAAAAGGGATGTGTCTGAATCAGCCCCTTGGCTCTGTATGAGGCAGTGGCTTAGATTCTCAGCACCTGAGGGATCTAAAGAAATTTCCCATGCGTGCACTCAAAACCAAAATGGCCAAAAGAGCAGTCATTGGCATGAAGTCTCTCGCCTTCCTCTGTAAGGTTCCTGACCTCCATCAAGTGAGAATAGGAATCCTTTGGGTCAAACGAGTTCTTCAAAACCTGCAGAGGCTAGCCCATAGGTGCTTGGGTTTTCTCATGACTCCAATTCACATAAAGAATCAATATCTGACAGTCAGTAGGCCTCAAATTGGACAAGCAGAACAGTATTAACACCAGGCCTATTTGATCACTCCTGGTTAACAGGAAGCGTGTCCAGGCCACCCTGACTTTAGGCAAATGAGGGGCAAGGTAGATTATTGTGGATACTGTCTTGGTCTGCGCCCCTCATGGAAACCTCCAGCCAGAGGTTATGATGAGTGTCTATATGGAAGGAGATGAGGTCCATATGGGAGTGTTTTGGTTTAAATTGTGGTCAATTGTGTGGTAGTTGGAAGAGATGACTGTGTCCACCGGAGCTTGAACTCTGGTGTGATTACCCTTAGAGACTGAGTTCTGGAACTGACCTCAGAGAAGTATTGCAAAAAATAGTGTTGGGATTTTAGGAGGTCACGCATGAGAATCACCCTTGTAATCTGAGATCTAGGCCCAGGATGGCTTTCCACAGTGCTCGGGGATTCTGAGCCAGGATATCACATGATTTAATTCTTAAAGACTTGGGACCCTTAGTTGAGAATACAAACACACATGGATCTCACTTTGTATACCTCAATGGGCCTGGATTCATGTGACCTTTTGGCCACTCTTTGGGAAGCCTTCCCCGTGAGTGATCTCCAGAGCTTTCATTGAAATGAGCTTCCTCACCATTTAATGGTTCCTGAATTAATTGAAACCCACAGTGCCTCCAACTTCATCCTTGAAAAATGGCTAGATAAATACCATGAAATTTTTGAAATTTCCATGACCAGGTGGCACTGGATAAACTTTGAATGTCCTGTTGCTGATCATGATGGTTCCAAACTGTGCCTTGATTGACTGGGTTTCGTGAAAATGTTGTAGAACAGAGATGCCAGTAAGTTGGAGCCTGCTGAGTAGTGGGCATAGAGCAGTGGACTGTAGGTGTGTAAATAAATATTTTTGGTAGGATCACCTGGATCTTCCATTGGCTTCCAAAAGACTTGCAACTGACATGGTGCAGGCAGCCGACCCTTATATGTAAAGGCATCTTTTTATATGGAGAGGTTTCAGGGCAATGTTCAGAATCAGGTTGCTATAGTCAAGTGGGAAAGCTATGTGGGATTAAAGCCTGGTTCGTACATTCTCTTGTCGACCATGACAAACCACACGTGACAGAACTCCCTCTATCATTGTGTCGCAGTTGAACTCCTTGTATTTCATGAATCTAATACGAAACTCCCAGTTCAGGAGTAAGAAACACCCTGAAAATTGGAGCATGACCAAATGGCTTCACAGACCACACGGGAAGACACTTAGCTCCCAGTGGCCACAGTTTACCTACAAAGAGAGAATTCAGAACTGCTGCCTCATTTTCATTAGAAAATAAGGAACCATGTCCTCCAGGTCACATAGATGCAGACCCAGATTTCATGGTGTCACTACAAACGAAACTAAATTTCCTGACAATTACAAATATTTCATGTGCCCAACCACAGAGGAAGTTTCTCAAGAAGTCTTTAGGCCAGCAGAGCTCCATGTTTGTGAAGTGTTTACCCTCTCCCTTACTTTTGGAAACTGTTCTTCTACTTCCAGTGTTGTGAACTTCTGAGCATTTTACATTTCTCATATGTATTCACAAATTTTCTAACTCCTCTCCTCTAATTGTGTCTTACTTGGAGTGATGGTTATGTCAAGCCATTGTTCTGGAAGAGAGTGGGAAATTGTTCCTGTAGTACATGTTTGCATACACATTAGATTAATTTTTCTATTTTCCATTTGAAATACTGAATCCCTGACACCAACCCATACCCTACTAGAATCTGACTACTAATCCTAATATGATGGAGAAAAAGAAACCTAACTGAATAGAAATACAGTCCTTTCATAGGAAGCATGGTGTATACTTGTATTTGCCTTCTGCTTTATCAAGAGTATGTGTTTTAAATCTAGTCAACTTTTTATTATAATATTTCTTCATGAGTTTTTAAAGTTATCACATATGTAAATTCCTGTCTCCCTTTCTCTGTATCCTATTCAGCACATGTATTTTTTATGCACATATACTATCCTACCTGGTATCCCACGTACATTCTTGTGAGCTCACTGACATTGGAATATAAAAATTGTGAAAAGAGATGACTCCCCCTAAATACTGATTGAACTGAAAATTCAACCTATGGGTGAGCTTCCTAGTAAAAAACATTATACATAAATCCATGTTAAGTAAAATGAATATTTTTGGATATGTGAATGAATTATATTTTATGATGAATTTCAATTGGCATATATATTTCTACATATTAATTTGTGTGTGTGTGTTTGTGTGTGTATTTGTGTGTGTATATATATATATATATATATATATATATATATATATATATATATATATTCTCCAGAATTTCCAAAATATGAAATATATGTATCTTATTATACACTCCCTAAATTCATTCGTATTCATGTATTTGGGTGTATAATCAACTTTACACAAGATTATTCTAAGAAATACTCAACCACCTGAAATACATATTGGTTTCCTACTACTGAAAACTAAGTTCAGTGAATGGTGCTTACAAATCCTAATATTTCTACTGTAACTGACCCAGTTTAACATCAATGCAAATAGATTTCTATGGGACATGATGTGTATTTTGAAGTTCATTTTTATTAAACATTGGTACATTAAAATTTCTTCAGTTTATGTACAACATAGGATATATTTTTTTCATTCACAACTTCACAAATTTATAGGCATTTGGTTCACTTTCAATTACTTACTATTTCAGAACACATGTATTCCTCCATATTTCTCTACTGTTCTTTTCACTTGACTTCATTCTAAACACATTATTTTCGATTCCATTATCATTGTTCAAGCAAAACTCACTCTTCATGATAAACTGTAACCCTAATATTAAAATTAGATATATAACAGGTTGGAATGAATTTATGTATATCAATATAAGATTTCATATATTTTTTTCAGATGCAAATTCAATCCATTATTTAAAGTTGGAACCAGTTATATACTTTATTCGCAATATGGTCTATTCATGCATCATCTGAATAATCATCAACACAGGGTACACCTTTTCGTATCCCCAGTACTAATTTATAAGTTTTCAGGATATTGCTCCCCATAATGGTGGCAGAAAGACTCATGTCACCTGATCTACATATACATTTATCACAGTAGTATTCTGGACACAAAATGCAAAGGTCACACTTATGATTGTACCAAAGCCTAAATGGAAAGTGAGCATGTATTATTAAAAACATCTGTCCAGGTTGAGTAATGCTCTCAAATGTCAATCCTCTTTGTTACTACATATTTGTTTTTTTCCTAAGATTATATATTCAACCTCAAGCCTTTTGAAAATATCTAATCCTATCACTCACTTTATACTATGCCTGATTTCTTAATGTCCCTATTGATATCTGCTTTTCTACATATTGTCCCCAGTTCATCATTGTGACTGTAACTTCAAATGTGCTGACATTTACATTCACTCTCTATCTGAAACCCTATTGCTAAAGAACTTTTGGTCCAACTCCTATACTCACTATTCTTCCTAAACCTACTGACTATCTTCCTAATCCTACAGACTATCCCTTTTTGACTGCATGTTCTCTTCTACATTCAAACATCCGAGGTACACGGTCCTATGCCATTGTATATCAATTTATCTGAGACCTCGGTGCAGAACATAATTCAAGCTAAGTATACCAATCGTGGTTTCAATTCCTATCTGGGCTTCAAATCTTTCCTAGATCTCTGTTCTCATACATATATTTCACGTCTATATTCTTATAAATATCACAGGTTCCCAGTACCATTATTCATCCAGCATAATTATTCCTAACCCAAATCGAACATGCTATTAACCCTAACCATACACTGTTCCCTCAATCTCATTTACAGAAGAGCAGGAACAGAGTTGGTCTTACAATACAGGAAGGTAGGGGATCTTCCACCAGCTGACAACATCAAAAGTCCATGCAGAAATAATCCCTGGAGAAGATGTAGGCAGCTATGAGGGACCTGAGAGAGCAAAAGTCATCTTACATGGAAAACATCCTGGTCATGATGAAAGGATGTGTCTGAATCAGCCTCTCTTTTCTTAATGTAGTGAAGATGGACCAAACCAGGCCTGTGTGGAGAGTTGATCCCGGGTGCCTACGGTTGATATACCATTCTAACTTGTGAAAATGTCAGAGCAAGTAGGTGCAGCCTCCATCTGATGGGACCCTCGGAAGGAACTGTTAGGAAAATGTGGTTGCCAGGTTAGTGACCTCATTCAGTTCCTGAAGGAAATGAACTCAACTTACTTCCTTGGTGATGAAACTCTCTGAACATGGGATCCAGGAAGCCAGGCACCCAAAGCCAGTCCCAGTGCAAGTCCCAGTGGTCAAACTTGTTTGGATTTACCAAGGACAGAGTCAGTCTTTCTTGGTACATACTGATGTGAGGTTGGCCAAATGCCAGGAAGATCTGAAGAGGGGCCTTTCCTGAGAAAGCAGGTAGTGGCTCATCGCTGGCTTCTGACAGCATCACAGAGTTGGCCACGGAGACCATATCAGAGACAGGACACCCCAATATGGAAGAATATATCATGGCCCACCAGTCAGAGGACACTCTGGATAGTCAGAGACCTACTGGGGGAAGGAGGTGTCTTTGTGGGTGTGGTTGTGGGTTTGTTGTTTTGTCTCCTGTTCTCAGAAAAGGTAGGAAAGGTGGTTTGTTAGTTTTGGAGTGGACTGTTTCTAGTAAGTCATTTGACAAGGCGAGTGTTTCTGTGTCTATATATCCCATTGTGTCCGTGGTTGTAGACATTAGAAAAGAAAATGCATCAAGGGATTTGTCCAGTCTACTAGAAAGCTTCCCAGCATTCATCCTGTGCAATTTATGAATGAACTGCAGCTTGCCTTATAAATGGGCAACACTCGCCATCTTCCTAAGTTCCTGTTTTCTTCCTGAATTCTGGCCACTCTCTAGAATACGCTCATGGTTTTGTGTCCAAGATATGTACCACCCCAAGCACTGTGACATGGCAATGTACTGGATAGCTGAAGGGAATGGCGAGTATCTCAGAAAACTCAGATATCAGTGTGACCAAGAAAGTCTCAGTGGAGAAACCCTGCTTTGGGCCTTTTGCTTCCCTGTCTGTTGCCCTGAATGTCAGGAAGGTCTTTGCCTCCGGCAACCCCTTTGTGAAGACTGAAGAAAACAGTTTTCAAATGGAAATAAATGTGCATCACCTGTGGCTCTTTGCTTAATTGCTTTGGAAAGGGATGTTTCTGAATCTGCATCTTGGCCCTGTGTGAGCCTGTGGCTTAGATTCTGAGCACCTGATGGATCTAAAGAAAGATCCCATGTGTGCATCCAAAACTAAAATGGCAAAAAGGGCAGTCATAGTGGATGAAGTCTCTTGCCTTCCTCCAGACAAAAGCTGAATAAAGATACTATAGAACTCAATAGCACAATCAATAACCTAGACGTAACCAACATATATAAAATATATCAACAATCATCAAGTGGATACACGTTCTTCTCAGCAGCACATTGATCCTACTCCAATATAGACCATATATTATGCAATAGGGAAACTCTTAGTAAATATAAAGGTATGGAGATAATACCATGCACAATATCTGATCATAATGGATTGAAACTTTAAATCAATGAAAAAAAAAAGGAAGGAAAAATTCTACATCACATGGAAAATGCACAATATGTTACTGAATGATCAGTGGGTTACAGAAGACATAAAGGAGGAGATAAAAAAATTCTTAGAGACAAATGACAATAGAGACACAACATACCGGTTTGTATGGGACACAATGAAAGCCGTTTTAAGAGGGAAATTCATTTCTTGTAATTCTTTCCTCAAAAAAAGAAAAAAAACAACAACAAATAAATGAACTCACACTACACCTCAAAAACCTAGAAAAGGAAGAGCAAAAGAACATCAAATGTAGTAGAAGACAAGAAATAATTGAAATTAGAGGAGAAATCAATGAAATTGAAACAAAAAATCTACATTGTAAAAATTGAAATAAATAAGAGTTGGTTCTTTGAAAAAATAAATATGTTCGACAGGCCCTTAGCCATGCTAACGAAGAGAAGAAGAGAGAGAACTCAAATTACTAACATATGGAATAAAGATGGAAATATCACAACACACACTACAGAAACACAGAAGATAATTAGAAAGTATTTTGAAACCCTATATTCCAATAAAATAGAAGATAAAGAAGATATCGATAAATTTCTTAAGTCATATGATCTGCCCAGATTGAGTCAGGAAGACACCCACAATTTAAATAGACCAATAACAAAGGAAGAAAAATAAGAAACCATCAAAAGACAACCAACCAAAAAGAGCCCTGGACCGGATAGGTATACAGTGGAGTTCTACAAAACCCTCAAAGAAGAATTAATACCAATACTTTTCAAGCAATTTCAAAAAATAGAAAAAGAAGGAGTTCCTCCAAATTCATTCTATGAGGCCAACATCACCCTGATTCCAAAACCAGACAAAGACACTTCAAAGAAAGAAAACTACAGACCAATACCTCTAATAAACTTGGATGCAAAAATTCTCAATAAAATCATGGTGAATTGAATACAAAAGCATATCAAAATAATTGTGCTTCATGATCAAGTAGGATTCATCCCTGGGATGCAAGCCTGGATCAATTTATGGAAATCAATAAATGTAATCCACCACATCAATAGACTTAAAGACAAAAACCATATGATCATCTCGATAGATGTAGATAAAGCGTTTGACAAAGTACAGCATTCCTTTATGTTCAAAACACTATAAAAATTAGGGATAACAAGAACTTACCTCAACATGGTAAAAGCTATATATGCTAAACCTCAGGCTAGCATCATCCTAAATGGAGAAAAACTGAAGGCATTCCCTCTAAAATCTGGAACAAGACAGAGATGCCCTCTATCACCACTTCTATTCAGTTTAGTTCTTGAAATACTAGCCAGAGCAATTAGACAGACAAAAGAAATTAAAGGCATAAAAATAGAAAAAGAAGAACTTAAATATTCGCTATTTGAGGATGACATGATAACATATTTAACAAACCCTAAAGGGTATGCAAAGAAACTGCTAGAGTTAATAAATGAATTCAGCAAAGTGCCAGTATATAAAATCAACAAGAAAAAATCAAAGGCATTCCTGTATATCAGCAATAAAACTTCTGAAATTGAAATGAGAAAAACCACTCCATTCACAATATCCTCATAGAAAATAAGATACTTGGGAATCAACCTAAAAAAAGAGGTGAAAGATTTATACAATGAAAGTTACATAACTCTAAAGAAAGAGATAGAAGAAGATGTTAGAAGATGGAAAAATGTAGCCTGTTCATGTATAGGCAGAACTAACATCATCAAAATTGCGATATTACCCAAAGTTCTCTACAGGTTTAATGCAATGCCAATCAAAATCCCAATGGCATTTCTTGTAGAAATATATAAAGCAATCATGAATTTCATATGGAAAAACAATAGACACAGAATAGCAATAGCAATTCTAAGCAGGAAGTGTGAATCAGGATGTATAGCGATAACAGAGTTCAAACTGTACTACAAAGCAATAGTAACAAAAACAGCGTGGTACTGGTATCACAAAAGTCAGCTGGACCAATGGTACAGAATAGAGGACACAGAAACCAATCCACAAAAGTACAACTTTCTTATATTTGAAAAAGGGCCTAAAAGCATGCAATGGAGGAAGGATAGCATCTTCAACAAGTGGTCCAGGGAAAATTGGAAATCCATATGCAACAAAATGAAAATGAATCCCTTTCTCTCGCCATGCACAAAAGTTAACTCTAAATGGATCAAGGAGCAAGATATAAAATCAGAGACACTGCATCTAATAGAAGAAAAATTTGGCTACGATGTACATACTGTGGGGTTGGGCTCCAAATTCCTTAATAGGACAGCCATAGCACAAGAGTTAATAACAAGAATCAACAAATGGGACTTATTTAAACTAAAAAGTTTTTTTCGAAACAAGAGAAACAATAAGAGAGGTAAATAGAGAGCCTACATCTTGGGAACAAATTTTTACCCCTCACACTTCAGATAGAGCCCTAATATCTAGAATATACAAAGAACTCAAAAATTAAACAATAAGATAACAAATAAACCAATCCACAAATGGGCCAAGGACCTGAACAGAAACTTCACAGAGGAGGACATACAATCCATCAACAAGAACATGAAAAAATGCCCACCATCTCTAGCAGTTAGGGAAATTCAAGTCAAAACCACCCTAAGATACCATCTCACTCCAGTAAGATTGGCAGCCATTATGAAATCAAACAACAATAAGTGTTGGCAAGGATGTGGGGAAAAGGGTACACTTGTACACTGCTGGTGGGACTGGAAAATGTTGAGGCCAATTTGGAAAGCTGTATGGAGATACCTGGGAAAGCAGGGAAAGGATCCACCATTTGACCCAGCTATCTCACTTCTCGGACTATTCCCTGAGGATCTTAAAAGAGCGCACTATAGGGATACTGCCACATCACTGATCATAGCGGCACAATTCATAATAGCTAAACTGTGAAACCAAACTAGACGACCTTCCATAGGCGAATGGATAAAAAAGGGGCATCTATACACAATGGAGTATTATGCAGCATTAAAAAATGACAAAAATCATTGAATTTGAAGGGAAATGGATGGCATTAGAACATATAATGCTAAGCAAAGCTAGCCAATCCTTAAAAAACAAATGCCAAATGTTTTCTTTGATATAAAGAGAGCAAATAAGAACAGAACAGGGAAGAAGAGCATGAGGAAAATATTAACACTAAATGGAGATGAGTGGGGGGAGAGAAAGGGAGAGAGAATGGAAAGCATATGGAAATGGTAGGAGACACTTAATGTTACACAAAATTCCATATAAGAGGTTGTGAGGGGAAAGGGGGGGAAACAAGGGAGAGAATTGAACAATAGCAGATGAGGTATAGAGGGTAGATGGTTGGGGAGGGGAGGGGGATAGTAGGGGATAGGAAAGGTAGAAGAATACAACAATCACTAATATGCCATTATGTAAAAACGTGAGTGTGTAACTGATGTGATTCTACGATTTGTATTGGGGTAAAAATGGGAGTTCATAACCCAAATGAGTCAAATGTATGAAAGATGATATAGCATGAGCTTTTGAACAACCAAAAAAAAGAAAAAAAAGGAATTTAATTTCCAATATTTGAGACATTTTACAACTTTATTTTTTAATAAAATTGGCTTTTATTTGTTATCTTACTTGCTGTTATCTGCCTTTCAGTTTGAAAAAACGATGTGCTGTAGCCATTCATCCATGTAGTATGTAACAGAAAATTTTCAGTGTCTCCATATAACCAGATTGGCAAGGCATCAAGGTTTCCCTCACAAACAAGATAAAGGCTTTTGCATAAGAAATTTAATATTCTGCAATACAATTTTTTTTAACTTTCCAATTAAATTTCAATTTTTTTTAAAAAAGAAGAAACTAAACCCCACAGTAAGAAGGCCTCAAAGTGGAGAAGTGGAGCAGTATTAATGGCAGGCCTATTTAATCACTCCTGGTTCACAGGAAGGGTGTCCAGGCCACCCTGACTTTAGGCAAATGAGGGGCAAGAAAGCTTATTTGGGCCACTGTCTTGGGCTGTGCCCCTCATGAAAAACTCCAGCCAGAGGTTATGAGGAGTGTCTATGTGGAAGAAGATGAGGACAATGTGGGAGTGTTTTGGTTTTAATTGTGGTCATTTGTGTGGCAGATGGAAGAGATGACTGGGTCCAACTGGGCTTGAACACTGGTGTGATTCCCCTTAGAGAATGAGTTCTGGAACTGACCTCAGATAAGTATTGCCATGAATTGTGTTGCGATTTCAGGAGGCCACACATGAGAGTCGCCCTTTGAAACTGAGATCTAGGCCCAGGGTGGCTTTCCCAAGAGTACTGAGAATCTCAGCTAGGATATCACATGATTTTATTCTGAAAGACTTGGCACCCATAGTTGAGAGTCAAAACACACATGGACCTCACATTGTAGACCTCAATGGGCCTGGCTTCATGTGACCTTTTGGCCACTCTTTGGGAAGCCTTGCCTGTGAGTGTTCTCCAGATCTTTCATTGAAATGAGCTTCCTCAACATTTAATGGTCCCTGAATGAATTGAAACCCACAGTGCCTCCACCTTCATCCTTGAAATTTGTCTAGATCAATACCATGAATATTTAGAAATTTTCATGACCAGATGGCACTGGAGAACCTTTTGATGTACTTTTGCTGATCATGAGTATACCAGACAGTGCCTTGATTGACTGGGCTTCATGAAAATGTTTAGAACAGAGATGCCAGAAAGTTGGAGACTGCAGAGTAGTGGGCCTAGAGCAGTGGTGGGAAGGTGTATGATAAAACATCTGTGGTGGGGCCATGTGGATCTGCCATTGACTTTCAATTGTCTTGAGACAGACATGGTGCAGCCATCAGACCATTGTATATAAAGGCATCTTGTTATATGGAGAAGTTTCAGAGTAATGTTTAGAATCAGGTTGCTATGATCAAGGGGGCAAGCTATGTGGGATAGAAGCCTGGTTGGTGCATTCTACTGTAGACCAGGATACAAGTACCACACGTGACAGAACTCCCTCCAGCACTGTGTCCCAGTTGAACTCCTTGTATTTCGTGATGCCAATACCAAACTACCAGTGCAGCAGCAAGAAACACCACGAAAAGTGGAAGATGACCAAATGGTTTCACAGTCCACACGGGGAGACACTTAGCCCCCAGTGGCAATAGTTTACCTACAACGAGAGAATTCAGCATTGCTGCCTCATGTTCATTGGAAAATAAGATGCCATGTCCTCCAGGTCACATAGATGCAGACCCAGCTTAGATGGTCTCACTATAAAGGAAGCGAAAGCTCCTGAAAACAACATATATTTCAAGTGCCCAACCTCAAAGGCAGTTTCTCAAGAAGTGTTTAGGCCAGCAGATCTTCATGTCTGTGGAGTATTTCCCATGTCACTTACTTTTGGAAACTCCTCTACCACCTCCAAGGTTGTGCACTCCTGAGCATTTTCGTTGCAGATATATATTTACAGATTTTCTAACTCTTCTCCTCTAATTGTGACTTACTTGGGGCAATGGTAATGTCAAGTCATTCTTCTATATGAGAGAAGGAAGATTTTTTTGTAGCACATATTTGCATACACATTGGATTCATTTTTCAATTTTTCATTCGAAATACTGAATCCTTGACACTAGCCCATACCCTTATAGACTCTGACTACTAATACTAATATGATGAGAAAAATAACCAAAACAGAATAGAAATACAAGCAGTTCAGAAGAGGCATGGTGTGTAGTTGTACTTGCCTTTTGCATGATATAAGGTAGGAGTTATAAATCTAGTCAATTATTTGTTGAAATAATTCTCCATGTGTTTTTAAAGTTAAGAAATATGTGAATTTCTGTCTCTCTTTCTCTTTAGCCTATTAAGCACATGTATTTTTATATGCAAAAATAGAATCCTACCTGGTTTCACACGTACATTCTTGTGAGGTGGCTGACTTGGCAGATACAAATTGTGAGAAGAGATCACTTCTCCTAAAGGCTGTTGGAACTAAAAATTCAACCCATGGGTGACCTTCCTAGATGAACAACATTATACATAATCCATGTTCAGTATAATGAATATTTTTTGATATGCAGATGAGTTATTTTTCATGATGAATTTCAATTGGCATATATATTGCTACATTATAATGTGTGTGTGTTTGTGTCTATATATATATATAGTCTCCAGATTTTCAAAATATGAAATATAAGTGTCTTACTATACACTGCCTAAATTCATTCATGTTCCTGTATGGGGATATATAATCAATTTTTCACAAGATTATTCTTAGAAATATACATCCACTGAAATACATATTTGTTTCCTAGTACTGAAAACTAACTTCAGGGAATGGTGCTAAGAAATCCTAATATTTCTACAGTGACTAACCCAGTTTAACATCAATGCAAGTAGACACCTATGGGACATGATGTGTATTTTGAAGTTCATTTTTATTCAACACTGGTACATTACTATTTCTGCAGTTTATGGGCAATATAGGATATATCATTTCATCCACAATTTTACAAATTTATAGGCATTTGGTTCAATTTCAATCACTTCCTACTTGAGAAGACATGTATTCCTCCATGTTTCTTGACTGTTCTTTTCATGAGATTCTTTCCAAACACATTATTTTCGATTTCCATAATCACTTTTGAAACAAAACTCACACACTCTTCATAATAAACCGTAACACTAATATTATCATTAGATGTATTACTGTTCGGAATGAATGTATGTATATCAATGTAAGATTTCTTGTATATTTTCAGATATCAATTCAATCCATTATTTAAATTTTGAACCAGTTATATTATTTATTCACAGTATGGTCTATTAAAGAATCATCTCTATATTCATAGACCCAGGGTATACCTATTTGTATCCCCAATACTAATTTATAAGCCTTTAAAATATTGCTTTCAAAAATGGTGGAAGAAATATTCTAGTCACCTGATATACATATGCATTTCATCACAGTAATATTCCTGACAAAAAATGCAAGTGTCACACTTATGATTGTACCAAAGCCTATATTGAAAGTGAGCATGTATTACTAACAACATCCATGTCCTGATTCACTAATGATCTCGAATATCATTCCTATTGGTGACTACATATTTGTTTCTTCCTAAGATTGTATATTCAAACTCAACCCTGTTAAAAATGTCTTATCCTATCACTCTCTTTGTACTTTGCCTGATTTCCTAATATCTCTATTGATATCTGCTTTCCTACACATTTTCCCCAGTTCATCACTGTGGCTGACTCTTCACATATGCTGAAATTTACATTCACTCTCTAACCAAAACCCTATATCTAAAGTCTTTTGATCCAACTCCTTGGTTCACTCAAATGGGTTCTTCAAATCCCTTCAGAGGGTAGCCCATAGGTGCTTGGGTTTTCTCATGACCCCAATTCTCATAAAGAATCTATACCCCACAGAGAGTAGGCCTCAAATTGGAGAAGTAGAGCACTATTAATGGCAGGCCTATTTGATCACCCCTCGTTCACAGGAAGGGTTTCCATGTCACCCTGACGTTAGGCAAATGAGTGGCAAGTGAGCTTATTTTGAACACTGTCTTGGGCTGCGCCCCTCATGGAAACCTCCAACCAGAGTTTATTATGACTGTCTATATGGAAGAAGATGAGGGCCATGTTGGAGTGTTTTGGTTTAATTGTGGTCATTTGTGTTACGGTTGGAAAAGATTCCAGGGTCAACCTGGGCTTTAACTCTTGTGTGATTCCCTTTAGAGACTGAGTTCTGGAACAGATCTCAGCGATGTATTGGCATGAATTGTGTTTGGAATTTAGGAGGCCACACATGAGAGTTGCCCTTGGAGACTGAGATCTAGGCCCAGGTTGGCTTTCCAAAGAGCACTGGGATTCTCAGCCAGGATATCACATGACTTTATTCAGAAAGACTTAGCAGTCATAGTTGAGAGTCAAAACACACATGGACCTCAATTGTAAACCTCAATGGGCCTGGCTTCATGTGACCTTTTGGCCACTCCTTGGGAAGCCTTGCCTGTGAGAGTTGTCCCGAGCTTTCATTGAAATGAGCTTCCTCACTATTTCATGGTTCCTGAATGAATTGAAACCCACAGTGCCTCCAACTTCATCCTTGAAAATTGGCTAGACAAACACCATAAAATTTTTGATATTCCTATGAACAGGTGGCACTAGAAAATCTTTGGATGTCTGTTGCTGATCACGAGTATACCAGACAGTGCCCTGATTGACTGGGTTTCATGAAAATGTTGTAGAACAGAGATGCCAGAAAGTTGGAACCTGCTGAGTAGTGGGCCTAGAGCAGTGGTTGGCAGGTGTATGATAAAACATCTGTCGTGGGGCCACATGGATCTTCCCTTGGCTTCCAAATGGATTGTGACTGACATGGTGCAGCCAGCAGACCCTTACAAATAAAGGGATCTTGTTATATGGAGAGGTTTCATGGCAATGTTCAGAATCAGGTTGCTATGGACATGGGTGCAAGCTTTTTGGGATAGAAGCCTGGTTGGTGCATTCTCCTGCAGACCCTCACTCACCACACATGAGAGTACTCCCTCTAGGACTGTGTCCCAGTTTATCTCCTTGTACTTCATGAAGCCAATACCAAACTCAGAGTACTGCAGTAAATAACACCACAAAAATTCGAGTATGACCAAATGGCTTCACAGACCACACGGTTAGACACTTAGACCCCAGTGGCCTCAGTTTACCTACAAAGAGAGAATTCAGAACTGCTGCCTCATGTTCAATAGAAAATAAGGAACCATGTCATCCAGGTCACATAGATGCTGACCCAGATTTGATGGTCTCACTACAAAGGAAGCTAAAGCTCCTGACAACAACAAATATTTCAAGGGCCCAAACTCAGAGGCAGTTTCTCAAAAATTTATTAGGCCACCAGAGCTCCATGTTTGTGGAGTGTTTATCCTTTCTTTTACATTTGGAAATTCCTCTACCACCTCCAAGGTTGTGAACTCCATTCATTTTTTTTCCAGATATATATTCACAGATTTTCAAACTATTCTCCACTAATTGTGTCTTACTTGTGGTGAAGGAAATATCAAGGCATTGTTGTGGAGGACAGTGGGAAGATTTTTGTCTAGCATATATTTGTATACACATTAGATTCATTTTCCTATTTTCTATTTGAAATACTGAATTCCTGACAGTAAGCCATACCCTAGTAGACTCTGACTGTTCCCGGGTGCCTATGGTTGGTATACCATTCTAACTTGTGAATGTGACACAGGAAGTAGGGGCAGCCTCCATGTCATGGAGCCATTGGAAGCAAATGTTAGAACAAAGTGGTTGCCAAGGCAGTGACCTCATTCAGTTCCTGAAGGAAGTGACCTACCTCACTTTCTTGGTGATGGAACCCTCTGAACTTGGGATCCAGGAAGCCAGGCACCAAGAGCCAGTCCCAGTCCCTTTCCCAGTGGGTTCACTTGTTTGGATTTACCAAGGACAGAGTCAGTCTTTCTTGTGGATCACTAAATGCCAGGAAAGCTCTGAAGAGGGGCCTTTCCTGAGAAAGCAGGTAGTGACTAACCGATGGCTCCTGAAAACTTTAGAGAGTTGGTAAAGGAGACCAGATCTGAGACAGGACAGGCCATTTCGGGGGAACATAGTATGGCCTATCAGTCTGAGGACACTCTGGTTACTCACAGACCTATGTGGGTAAACGATATGCCTTTGAGGGTGTAGATGTGAGTTTATGGTTTTGTCTCATGTTCTGAGAATAGGTAGGAAAGGCAGTTTGTTTGGTTTGGAGTGGACTGTTTTTAATAAGTCATTTGACATGGTGAGTGATTCTATGTCTGTGTATCCCACTTTGTCGGTGGTTGAAGATATGAGAAAAGTGAATGCATCAATGCATGTGTCCTGACAAGTAGAAAGCATTCCAGGACACATCCTGCCCAATTTATGAATGGACTGTTGCTTGCCTTATCGATGGGCAACACCTACTATTTTCCTTAGTTCCTGTTTTCTTCCTGAATTCTGGCCATTCTCCAGAATAGGCTCATTTTTTTTTTTTGTCCAAGATATGTACCACCTCCGAGCTCTGTGACATGGCCATTTACTGGATACCTGAAATGAATGGGGAGGATCTCAGAAAACTCAGATATCAGTGTGACCAGTAAAGTCTCAGTAGAGAAACCCTGCTTTGTGCCTTTTGCTTACCTACTGTTCTGTTGACCTGAATGTCAGGTAGGTCTTTGCCTCAGACCACCAGTTTGTGAAGCCTGAAGAAACTGCTTTCAAATGGAAATGAATGAGCATCACCCGTGGCTCTTAGATTAATTGCTTTAGAAAAGGATGTGTCTAAATCATCCTCTCGGCTCTGTGTGAGGCTGTGGCTTACAATCTCAGCACCTGATGGATCTAAAGAAAGATCCCATGTGTGCATCCAAAACCAAAATGGCAAAAAGATCAGACATTGTGGATGAAGTCTCTTGCTTCCTCTGTTAGGCTCCTCACCTCCATCAAGTACGAATAGGGATCCTTTGGGTCTAATGAGTTCTTCAAAGACGAGAAAAGGTGCTTGGGTTTCACATGACTCCAAATCACATAAAGAATCTATACCTCACGTTCAGTAGGCCTCAAAAAGGAGAAAAAGAGCATTATTAATGGCAGGCCTATTTGATCAATCCTGGTTCACAGGAAGGGTGTCCAGGAAACCCAGACTTTAGGCAAATGAGGGGCAAGGGAACTTATTTTGGACACTGTCTTGGGCTTCGCCCCTTGTGGAAACCTCAAGCCAGACGTAATGATGAGTGTCTATATGGAAGAATATAAGGGCCATGTGGTAGTGTTTTGGTTTTAATTGAACATGTTAATAACACTAACCATACATTGTTCCATCAATTTAAGTATTCAGAAGAGCAGGGACAGATTTGTTCTTACAATACAGGAATGTAGGGGATCTTCAACCTGCTGAAAACCTCAAAGGTCAATGCAGAAATTATCCCTGGAGAAGATATAGGCAGCTATGAAGGACCGGAGAGAGCAAAAGTAATCTTCCATGGAAAACAACCTGGTCAGGATGAAGGGTTGAGGCTGAATCAACTCTCTATCCTTAACGTAGAGGAGATGGAGCAAACCGGGCCTGTGTGGAGAGCTGTTCCTGGGTACCTATGGTTGGTATACCATTCTAACTTTTGAAAGTGTCTCAGGAATTAGGGGCAGCCTCCATCTCATGGGACCCTTGGAAGCAAGTGTTAGGACAAAGTGGTTGCCACGGCAGTGACCTCATTCAGTTCCCGAAGAAATGACCTTCCTAACTTCCTTGGTGATGGAACTCTCTGAACTTGTGACCCATGTAGCCAGGCACCCAGAGCCAGTCCCAGTCACAGTTCCATTGGGCTCACTTGTTGGATTTACCAAGGACAGCGTCAGTCATTCTTGGTACCTACTGATGTGAGGATGGCCAAATGCCAGGAGTGCTCTGAAGAGGGGCCTTTCCTGAGAAAGCAGGTAGTGGCTCAACACTGGCTCCTGACAACTTCACAGAGTTGGCCAAGGTGACCAGATCTGAGGCAGGACAGGCCATTTCGGGAGAACACAGTATGGCCCACAAGTCAGAGGACATTCCGGATAGTCACAGACCTACTTGGGGGAAGAAGTTGAATTTGTGAGTTCGGGTGGGGTTTGTGGTTTTGTCTCATGTTCTCAGAATATGTAGGAAAGGAGGTTTGTTTGGTTTGGAATTATCTGATTCTTCTAAGTCCTTTGACAATGCGAGTTTTTCTATGTCTGTGTATCCCACTGTGTTAGTGGTTGTAGACATTAGAAAAGAGAATGCATCAATGGATGTGTCCCGTCTAGTAGAAAGCTTCCCAGCATTCATCCTGCCCAATTTATGAATGGACTGCGGCTTGCCTTATGGATGGGCAACACCTGCAATCTTCCTAAGTTCCTGATTTCTTACTCAATTCTGGTCACTCTCAAGAATAGACTCATGGTTGTGTGTCCAAGATATGTACCACCTCCAAGGTCTGTGAAATGGCCATGTACTGGATAGCTGAATGGAATGGCCGAGCATCTCAGAAAACTCAGATAGCAGTGTGACCAGGAATATCTCAGTGGAGAAACCCTGCTTTGGGCCTTATGCATACATATTTTTCTGTTGCCCTGAATGTCAGGAAGGTGTTTTCCTCAGGCCAAAACTTTTGGAAGCCTTAACAAAAGACTTTTCAATTGGAAATAAATGTGCATCTCCTGTGGCTCTTTGCTTAATTGCTTTGGAAAGGGATGTGTCTGAATCAGCCTCTTGGCCCTGTGTGAGGCTGTGGCTTAGATTCTATGCACCTTATGGATCTAAAGAAAGATTCCATATGTGCATCCAAAACCAAAATGGCTAAAAGTAGAGTCATTGTGGATGAAGTCTCTTGCCTTCCTCTGGTAGGGCACTTACTTCCATCAAGGAAGAATAGGGATCCTTTGTGTCAAATGGGTTCTTCAAAGCTCTGCAGTGGCTTGCCCATAGTTCTTGTGGTTTCTCATGCGTCCAATTCCCAAAAAGAATTTAAACCCCTCAGTCAGTAGGCCTCAAATTGGAGAAGTGGAGCAGTATAAATGTCAGGCCTATTTGATCACTCCTGGTTCATAGGAAGGGTGTCCAGGCAAACGTGACTTTAGGCAAATGAGGGACAAGGAAGCTTATTTTGGACACTGTCTTGGGCTGTGCCCTCATGGAAACCTCCAGCCAGAGGTTATGATGAGTGTCTATATGGAAGAAGATGAGGGTCATGTGGGAGTGTTTAGGTTTTAATTGTGAGAGATTACTGGTTCAACCTGGGTTGAATTCTGGTGTGATTCCCCTTAGAGACTCAGTTCTTGAACTGACCTCAGAGAAGAATTGCCATGAATTGTGTTAAGATTTTCGGAGGCAACGCATGAGAGTCGCCATTGGAAGCTGTGATCTAGTCCCAGGGGGACTTTCCACAGTTCACTGGGACTCTCAGCCAGAGAATCACATAATTTTATTCTGAAAGACATGGCAGCCACAATTGAGAGTCAAAACACACATGGACCTCACATTTTAGACCTCAATGGGCCTGGCTTCAAGTGACGTTTTGGCCACTATTTGGGAAGCCTTGCCTGTGAGAGTTCTCCAGAGCTTTCATTAAAATGAGATTCCTCACCATTTAATGGTTTCTGAATAATTGAAACCCACAATGCCTCCAACTTCATCCTTGAAAATGGTTACATAAATATCATGAAATTTTTAAAATTACCATGACCAGGTGGCACTGGAGAACCTTTGGATGTCCTGTTGCTGATCATGAGTATACCAGAGAGTGCCTAGATTGACTGGGTTTCTTTAACATGGTGTAGAACACAGATGCCAGTAAGTTGGAGTCTGCTGAGAAGTGGACCTAGAGCAGTGGTGGGCAGGTGTGTGATAAAACATCAGTGGTACGGCCATGAGGATCTAGCATTGGATTCCAAATGCCTTGTGACTGACATGGTGCAGGCAGCAGACCCTTCTATGTAAAGGCATCTTGTTATATGCAGAGGTTTCAGGGCAATGTTCAGAATCAGGTTGCTATGGTCAAGGGGGAAAGCTATCTGGATAGAAGCCTGGTTGGTGCATTCTCCTGCAGACACTGACCCACCACACGTGACAGAACTCCCTCCAGCACTGTGTCCCAGATAAACTCGTTGTATTTCATGAAGCAAACACCAAACTCCCAGTGCAGCAGCAAGAAACACAACGAAAAGTGGATCATGACCAAATTGCTTCACAGTCCAAACGGGGAGACACTTAGCCCCCAGTGGCCACAGTTTACCTGCAAAGAGAGAAACCAGCACTGCTGCCTCATGTTCATTGAAAAATAAGATGCCATGTCCTCCAGGTCACATAGATGCAGACCCAGCTTTGATGGTCTCACTAGAAAGAAGCTAAAGCTCCTGAAAACAACATATATTTCAAGTGCCCAAACTCAGAGGCATTTCTCAAGAAGTCTTTAGGCCAGTAGAGCTCCATGTTTGTGGAGTGTTTATCCTGTCCCTTACTTTTGGAAACTCCTCTACCACCTCCAAGGTTGTGAATTTCTGAGGATTTTTCATTGAATATATGTATTCACACATTTTCTAATTCTTCTCCTCTAATTGTGTCTTTCTTGGTGCGAAGGTAATGTCAAGGCATTTTTCTGGATGAGAGTGGGAAGATTTTTGTGTAGCATATATTTACATACACATTGGTTTCATTTTCCAAATTTCCATTAGAAATACTGAATCCATGACACTAACCACTACATTACTAGACTCTGACTACTAATCCTAATATGATGGAGAATAAAAACCCAAACAGAATAGAAATATAAGCAGTTCAGAGGATGCATGTTGTATAGTGGGACTTGCCTTTTGCATTATATAGGGTAGGAGTTATAAATCTAGTCAATTTTCTGTTGAAATATTTCTCCATGTATTTCTAAAGTTAACAAATATGTGAATACCTGACTCCCTTTCTCTGCAGCCTATTCAGCACATGTAATTTTATATGCACATATAGAATCCTACCTGGAATCACACGTACATTCTTGTGAGATGGCTCACTTGGCAGATACAAATTGTTAGAATAGTTCACTCTTCCTAAATGATGCTGGAACTGAAAATTCAACCAATGGGTGAGCTTCCTGGTTGAACAACTTTACACAAAAACCCATGTTCAGTAAAATAAATATTTCTGATCTGTGGATGATATATATTTCATGGTGAATTTCAATTGGCATATATATTCCTACTTTTTAAAGTCTGTTTGTGTGTGTGTGTGTGTATACATACTCTCCAGATTTTTCAAAATATGAAATATGTGTCTTATTATACACTCCCTAAAATAATTCATATTCATGTATGTGGATTTTTAATCAACTTTTCACTAGATTATTCCCAGGAATATTCACACACCTGAAAAACATATTTGTTTCCTCGTACTGAGAACTATCTTCAGTGAATGGTGCATACAAATCCTTGTATTTCTGCAGTAACTTACCCAGTTTAACATCAATGCAAATAGATTTCTATGGGACATGATGTGTATTTTGAAATTCATTTTTATTCAACACTGGTACATTGCAATTTCTTCCGTTTATGCACATCATAAAATATATATTTCATCTAGAAATTCGAAAATTAATAGGCATTTGTTTCATTTTCAATCACTTCCTGCTTCAGAACACATGTATAACTCCATGTTTCTTGACTGATCTTTTCATGAGGTTTCTTTTTCGATTTCCTTAATCATTTTTGAAGCAAAACTCACACACTCTTCATGATGAACCATAACCCTAATATTACCATTAGATGTATATTTGGTTTTAATGAATGTATATATATCAATATAAGATTTCCTCTATGTTTTCATTTATCAATTCAATCCATTATTCAAAGTTGGAACCAGTAATACTATTTATTCACAGTATGGTCTATTCATGCATTATCTCTATATTCATAGACACAGGGTACACCTATTTGTACCCCCAGTACTAACTTATACGTCTTCACAATATTGCTCCCAGAAATGGTGGAAGAAATACTCATGTCACCTGATCTACATGTACATGTTATCACAGTAATATTCTGGAAACAAAATGCAAAGGTCACAGTTATGATTGTACCAAAACCTAAATGAAAAGTGAGCATGGATTACTAAAAATATTCCTGTCCAGGTTGCTACCGCTCTCAAATGTCAATCCTATTGGTGACTATATATTTGTTTCCTCCTAAGATTATATATTCAACCTCAAGCCTGTTGAAAATGTGTAATCCTATCACTCACTTTATACTTTGCCTGATATCCTAATGTCTCTATTGATTTCTGCTTTCCTAAATATTTTCCCAGTTTATCATTTTGACTGACTCTTCACATGTGCTGACATTTAAATTCACTTTCTAACCGAAACCCAATTGCTAAAAACATTTCCTCCAAAACCTATAATCACTATTCTTTCTAAACCTACCGACACTTTTCCTAATCCTACCGACTATAGCTTTTCGACTGGATATTCTCGTGACATTCAATCATCCAAGGTACAAGGTCCTATGACATTGTATATGGATTTATTTAAGACATCTGTGCAGAACGTAAGTCAAAGCTAAGTATCCCAATTAAAGGCCCAATGCCCTTCTGGGCTTCAAATTTTACCTAGATTTCTGTTTTCATACTTATATTTCACCTAAATATTCTTGTAAATATCGCACATTCCCAATACCATTATTCATCGCTCAGAATGATTCTTAATCCAAATCGAACCTGTTATTAAGCCTAACCAAACACTGTTCCCTCAATCTAACTTTACAGAAGAGCAGCGACAGAGTTGGTCTTACAATACAGGAATGTAGGGGATCTTCCAGATGCTGAGATCCTCAAAGTTTTAAGCAGAAACGATCCCTGGAGAAGACATAGGCAGCTATGAAGGACCTGAGAGAGCAAAAGTCATCTTCCATGGCAAACAACGCACTCAGGATGAAGCATTGTGTCTGAATCAGCCTCTCTTTTCTTAATGTAGAGAAGAGGGACCAAACCAGGCCTGTGTGGAGAGCTGTTCCCGGATTCCTATGGTTGATATACCATTCTAACTGTTGAAACTGTCTCGGGAAGTAGGGGCAGCCTCCACCTCATGGGAACCTTGCAATCACCTGTTAGGACAAAGTGGTTGCAAAGGCAGTAAAGTCACTCAGTTCCTGAATGAAGCGACCTACCTCACTTCCTTGGTGAAGAAACTCCCTGACCTTGGGCTCCAGGAAGACAGAGAATACCAAGACCTTGTCACAGTTCCAGTGCCAGTGGGCTCCATTGTTTGGAAAAACCAAGGATAGACTAAGTATTCCTTGGTACCTACTGATATGAGGATTTCAAATGCCAGGAGAGCTCTGAAGAGGGGCCTTTCCTGAGAAAGCAGGTAGTGGTTCACCGCGACCAGATCTGAGACAGGACAGGCCTTTTGGGGGAACATAGTATGGCCCACCAGTCAGAGGACACTCCAGATAGTCACAGACCTACTTGAATGAAGGAGGTGCGTTTGCGCGTGTGTGTGTGATTTTGTGGTTTAGTCTCTTCTTATGAGAATAGGTAGGAAAGGCGGTTTGTTTGGTTTGGAGTGGACTGCTTCTAGTAAGTCGTTTGACAAGGCGATTTTTTGCATGTCTTTGTAACCCACTGTGTTCGTGGTTGTAGACCTTAGAAAAAAGAATGCATCAATGTGTCCTGTCTAGTAGAAATCTTCCCAGCATTCATCCTGCCCAATTTAGGAGTGGACTGCCCCTTGCCTTATGGATGGGCAACACCTGCAATCTTCCTAAGTTCCTGATTTCTTCCTCAATTCTGGTCACTCTCAAGAATAGGCTCATTGTTTTGTGTCCAAGATATGTACCACCTCCAATCTGAGTGACATGGCCATGTACAAGATAGATGAAGGGAATGGCGAGCATCTCAGAAAACTCTAATATCAGTGTGTCCAGGAAAGTCTCAGTGGATAAACCCTGCTTTGGGCCTTTTGCTATTGTTCTGTTGCCCTGAATGTCAGGAAAGTCTTTGCCTCAGGCCATCCCTTTGTGAATCCTGAAGAAAACAGCTTTCAAATGGAAATAAATGGACATCAACTGTGGCTCTGTGCTTAATTGCTTTGGAAAGGGATGCGTCTGAATCAGCCTCTTGGTCCTATGTGAGGCTATAGCTTAGATTCTCAGCACCTGATGGATCTAAAGAAAGATCCCATGTGTGCATTCAAAACCAAAATGGCAAAAAGATCAGTAATTGTGGATGAAGTCTCTTGCCTTCCTCTGTAAGGTTCCTGACCTCCATCAAGTGAGATTAGGCATTCTTTGGGTCAAATGAGTTCTTCAAAGCCCTGTGGAGGCCATTAACAGGTGGCACTGGAGAACTCTTAAATGGTCTGTTGCTGATCATGAGTATACTAGCCAGGGCCTTTATTGACTGAGTTTCATAAAAATTATCTAGAACAGCAATGCCAATAAGTTGGAGCCTGCTGAGTAGTGGACCTAGAGCAGTAGTGTGTGATAAAATATCTGTGGTGGGACCATGTGGATCTGCTATTGACTTCCAAATGGCTTGTGACTGACATGGTGCAGCCAGCAGACCCTTCTATGTAAAGGCATCTTGTATATGGAGAGGTTTCAGGGTAATGTTAAGAATCAGGTTGCTGAGGTTAAGGGGACAAGCTATCTGGTATTGAAGCCTGGTTGGTACATTCTCCTGCAGAACGTGACCCACAACACGTGACAGAACTTCCTCCAGCACTGTGTTCCAGTTGAACTCATTGTATTTCGTGAAGCAAATACCAATGTCCCAGTTCAGCAGCAAGAAACACCACAAAAGTTGGAGGATGAACAAATGGCTTCAGAGTCCACATGGGGTGACACTTAGCCCCCAGTGGCCACAGTTTACATACAAAGAGAGAAATCAGCACTGCTGCCTCAGGATCATTGGAAAATAAGAAACCAAGATCTTCATGTCACATAGATACAGACCCAGCTTTGATGGTCTCACTAGAAAGGAAGCTAAAGCTTCTGACAAACACATATATTTCAAGTGCCCACCCTCAGAGGCAGTTTCTCAAGAAATCTTTTGGCCAACAGAGCTCCATGTTTGTGGAGTGTTTACCCTGTCCCTTACTTTTGGAAACTGCTCTACAACCTCCAAAATTGTGAACTTTTGAGCATATTCCACTACAGATATATATTCACAGATTTTCTACCTCTTCTCTTCTAATTGTGTCTTATTTGGGGTGAAGGTAATTTCAAGGCATTGTTGTGGATGAGAGTTGGAAGATTTTTTTGTAGCACATATTTGCATACACATTGGATTCATTTTCCAATTTTCCATTCGAAATACTGAATTCCTGACACTAACCCATAACCTACTAGAATCTGACTACTAATCCTAATATGATGGAGAACAATAACCCAAACAGAATAGAAATCCAAGAAGTTCAGAGGAGGCATGGTGTATAGTTGAACTTGCCTTTTGCATTATATAGTGTAGGAGTTATAAATCTAATCAATATTTTGTTGACATAGTTGTCCATGTGTTTTTAAATTTAACAAGTATTTGAATTCCTGTCTCCGTTTGTCTGTAGCCTATTCAGCACATGCATTTTTATATGCACATATAGAATCCTACCTGGTATCAAATGTACATTCTTGTGAGGTGGCTGACTTGGCAGATACAAATTATGAGAAGAGATCACTCCTCCTAAACGCTGTTGGAACTGAAAATTTAACCTAAGGGGGAGCTTCCTAGTTGAACAACATTATACACAAATCCATGTTCAGTAAATTAAATATTTTTGGATCTTTGGACGATATGTATTTCTACATCAATTTCAATTGGCATATATATTGCTACATTTCAATGTCTCTGTGTGTATATGTGTTTGCTTGTGTGTGTGTGTATATATATATATATATATATATATATATATATATAGATATATATAGATATATATAGATATATATATATATATATATATATATATATATATATATATACTCTCCAAATTTTTAAAAATATGAAATACTTCTGACTTCTTTTACACACCCTAAATTCATTCATATTCATGTATGTGGATTTATAATAAACTTTTCACAAGATTATTCTCAGAATTATTCATCCACCTGAAATACATATTTGTTTTCTAGTACTGACAAGTAACATCAGTGAATGGTGCATACAAATCCTAATATTTCTACAGTAACTGACCCAGTTTAACATCAATCCAAGTAGATTACTATGGGACATGATGTACATTTTGACGTTCATTTTTATTCAACACTGGTACTTTACTATTTCTTCAGTTTATTCACATCATAGGATATGTATTTCATCCACAAGTTAGCAAAATTATTTGCATTTGTGTCACTTTCAATCACTTTCTACTTCAGAACACATGCATTCCTCTATGTTTCTTGACTGGTCTTTTCATGAGACTTCTTTCCAAACACATTATTTTCCTCTTCCATTCTCACTTTTGAAGCAGATCTCACACACCTTTCATGATAGAATATAACCCTAATATTACCATTAGATGTATAACTCATTGGAATGAATGATTCTATATCAATATAAGATTTCTTATGTATTTTCAGATATCAATTCTAGCAATCCATTATTTGAAGTGGAATCAGTTATATTATTTATTCACAGTATTGTCAATTCATGAATTACTTCTATATTCATAGACACAGGGTACACCTCTTTGTACCCCCAATACTAATTTATTTTTTTTTATTTTGCATTCTTTCTTAAAGTATTCTTATATTATTTTCAACAACATTTGAAACAACAGGATTTTCTAAATAGACTTGTCTTTAGCATACCCAGATGAAAAAATATAATTCTATTTCATATCCCTTTGTGGGATAATGTGGGTTTTTTGTACTGAAAAAATGCTAGGAATATTAGAATATATGATCCGTTAGCCAACTTTGTTTGTTTGTTTGTTTGCTTTTGCAAAGCTAGGAATTTAACCCTAGTAGTAACTAGTAATTCTACTCATTCAGAAAAGTTAGTGTGTCATTTTATTGAAATAACCATACTGGATATAAAATAGATACACATGTGATACAATAGATTGCATGGTATATAAATTTGTATCTCAGTAAAGCTGTAATTAAAATAAAATTTAAAGTATTGAAATTCAGGCAAAGGATAGGAAAGATATTTGTGTCTGTTTTTCAGAAGTTTATTGTCATCCATTTAAAAAATCTTTTAAAATAGATTGCATTTGAACAAAAGGTATTGTTTAGTGTGCTTTCTCTGTATTCTTAGTGGTTCTTCACTATTACTATTTTATTCACACCCTCTTAATTTCTTATTGTTGAGCCAATTCTGCATCTAAATGTAGTGGCAAGATATATTCAGGAGTCTGGTGCAATAGTGCATGCCTGAAATCCCAGCTACTAAGACCCTTTCTCAAAACAACAAAAAAGTAGTGGGGGTGGGGAGCATGGATGTAGTTTAGCAGTCAAGTGCTTTCCGAAGCATGTGGAGGCCCTGGGTTCTATCTGCAGCACCGCAAAAGCAAAACAAACAAAAGACGTATTCCAGAGATTTTGATTATTTCTGCAGGAGACATGCAGTCAAGACTAAGTAATTTGAAACAGGAGTGGCACAAGAAGTGGAAGATAAAGTATCAATTTTTTTTCTTTTTTTTTTGGTTAGAATTAGTTCACTTTGCATTCCTTGCGTATGCGCCTCTACCTTTGGAACCACATTGGTAAAAGTTTATGTAAGAATTGTTTGTTGGCATATCCTAGAGTGCTCAATTTATACGTCTTCAAAATATTGCTCCCAGAAATTGTGGAAGAAATACTCATGTCACCTGATCTACATATACATTTTATCACAGTAATATTCGGAACACAAAATGCAAAAGTCACACTTATGATTGTACCAAAGGCTAAATAGAAAGTGAACCTGTATTATTAAAAACATTCATGTCCAGGTTGCCTAATACTCTCAAATGTCAATCCTATTGGTGACTACATATTTGTTTCTTCCTAAGATTATATATTGAAACTCAACCCTGTTGATAATGTCTAATCCTATCACTCACTTTATACTTTGCCTGATTTCCTAATGTCTCTATTGATATCTGCTTTCCTACATATTTTCCCCAGTTCATCATTGTGACTCATTCTTCACATGTGCTGACATTTACATTCATTCTCTAACCGAAACCCTATTACTAAAGAACTTTTGGTCCAAATCCTATACTCACTCTTCTTCCTAAACCTACGGACTATATTCCTAATCCTACTGACTATCCCTTTTTGACTGGATGTTCTCTTCTACATTCAATCATCCAAGTAAAGGTCGGTCGAGTGTCAGAAGAGGAGACCACCAAGAATCTATCTCATGTAACAGCAAAGGGTTTATTGGGGGTCCAGCATGCTGGGGCTCAGAGTTCACTTGAAAAGAGTAGAGAGCCCTGAGAACAGCTTAAGCAGAGGTTAAATACTTTCCCTTGCGAGTGCAGGGAGGGAAGTTTATTGATGTGTCAGGGCGAGTGGTCAATTTGCATGCAACCTGGTGAAGGAGTACATTCTGCAGTTTGACAGTTGGGGACAGCACATTCTGGGAACAAGATTGGCAAACATTTCTCAAGATTTCAACACTGTTTTGTTAAGCGTACAGAAAAACAGGAAGTGACAACTACATATTTTATTAACCTTTCATTCGACACTTCTTTTTCTGGCTACTTTTAATCATAAAAATGATCATTGGGGGGTGTCACATTCTATGTCTGCTAGTGGGGTATTACCATTAGTTTAACTTGTCCAATTTGAGCTTGGAGAAAATAAATTACATGGTTGAGCAAGCAGGGTTTAATAGTTAGCAATAATATGAGGATTATTATTGGACCGGCCAGCCGACAAGACAAGACAAGACAATAAAGACAAGACAAGACAATAAAGACAGGATATGGAAGTCCAACACTGAGACCAGGACTTAGTTGTTGGCAGAACCCGATCGGTTGGCAATAACGAATCTGAAACAAAATATCACTGAGTCATGGAGACTATTGTTCCTCAATTTTCTGAGTCCTCTATGACGTCACCCAGGGACTTGGCCTGTGGCTCTGTGACATGACTGTCAGCCATCGTTGGAGAGAGCTCACGCTCTTCATTGACATCCATTTTGCCAAGCCCTGACCTGAAACCTGACCAGAAAGAGGCACCTTACTTACCCTGAGAGGAGTTTGTTGGGGTCTCTTGTCCACCGCTGCCGGATCTCAGTGGAACCTCCATATGTAAAGGTCCGGTGACAATCGGGGGAAGAGACTGTCTCATGCAAAATCAAAGGGTTTATTGGGGGTCCAGCATGCTGGGGCTCAGAGCTCACTTGAATAGAGCAGAGAGCCCAGAGAACAGCTTAAGCAGAGCTTATATATTTCCCTTGGACAGGGCAGGGGGGTAAGTTTATTGATGGGTCCGGGCGAGTGAGCGGTTTGCGTGCAACCGGTTGAGGGAGTACATTCTGCAGTTTGGCAATTGGGGACAGCACATTCTGGGAATAAGATTAGCAAACAGTTCTCAATATTTCAAAAGTGTTTTGTTAAGCATACAGAAAAACAGGAAGTGACAAGTACTTATTTTATTAACCTTTCACTGCTAACTATACTTTGCCAGAATTCCTAATGTCTCTATTGTGTTTGTTAAAGTTCATTTTTATTCAAACCTGGTACGTTATTATTTCTTCAGTTCATGGACATCATAAGATATTTCCTTTCATTCACAAGTTCACAAATTTATAAACATTTGGTTCACTTTCAATCACTTCCTCCTTCGGAAGACATATGTTCCTCCATGTTTCTTGACTGGTCTTTTTACTAGACTTCTTTCTAAACATATTATTTTCGATTCCATAATCATTTTTGAGGCAAAACTCACACACTATTCATGATAAATGATAACCCTAACATTACAATTAGATATATAACTGGTTGGAATGAATGTATGTATATCAATATAAGATTTTCTATATATTTTCAGATATCAATACAATCCATTATTTAAATATGGAACCAGTTATATAATTTATTCACAGTATGGTCTATTAATGCATCATCTCTATATTCATCAAAACAGGGTAAACCTAATAGTATCCCCAGTACTAATTTATAAGTTTTCAAAATATTGCTCACAGAAATGGTGAAAGAAATACTCATGTCACCTTAGCTACATATACATATTATCACACTAATATTCTGGACACAAAATGCAAAGGTCACACAGAACATAATTTAAGCTAAGTATCCCAATCAAGGGCCCAAAGTCCTTCTGGGCTTCAAATATTACCTAGATTTCTGTTTTCATACTTATATTTCACCTCCATGTTCTTGTAAATATCACAGGTTCCCAATATCATTATTCATCCAGCAAAATGATTCATAACCCAAATCGAACATGCTATTAACCCTAACCATTCTGTAAACTGAGATTGTTCACTCAATCTCACTTTACAGAAGAGCAGGGACAAAGTTAGTATTACAATACAGGAAGTTAGGAGATCTTCCACCTGCTGAGTACCTCAAAATCCATGCAGAAATGATCCCTGGAGAAGACGTAGGCAGCTATGAAGGACCTGAGACAGCAAAAGTCATCTTCCTTTGCAAACAACCCGATCAGGATGAAAGGATGTGTCTGAATCATCCTATCTCTTCTTAATGTAGGGAAGATGTATGAAACCAGGCATGTGTGGAGAGCTGTTCCCAGGTGCCTATGTTTCTATACCATTCTAACTTGTGAAAGTGTCACAGGAAATAGAGGCAGCCTCCTTTTCCTGAGACACTAGGAAGCAACTGTTAGGACAAAGTGGTGGCCAAGACAGTGGCCTCATTCATTTTCTGAAGAAAGTGACCTCACCTCACTTTTTTCATGATGGAACTCTCTGAATTTTGTGATCCAGGAAGCCAGGCACCAAGAGCCAGTACCAGTCCCAGTCCAAGTGGGCTCACTTGTTTGGATTTACCAAGTAAAGAGTCAGTCTTTCTTGGTACCTACTGATGTGAGGGTGGCCAAATGCCAAGAAAGCTTTGAAGAGGGTCCTTTCCTGAGAGGGCAGGAAATGGCTCACCACTGCCTCCTGAAAACTTCACAGAATTGGCCAAGGAGACCAGATCTGAGACAGGACCGGCCATTTCTGGGGAACATTCTATGGCCTACTCGTCAGAGGACACTCCGGATAGTCACAGACATACTTGGGGAAGGAGGTGACTTTGTGTGTGTGGATGTCAGTTTGTGGATTTGTCTCATATTCTGAGAATAGGTAAAAAAGGAGGTTTGTTTGGTTTGGAGTGGACTGTTTCTAGTAAGTCATCTGACAAGGAGACTGTTTCTATGTCTGTGTATCCCACTGTGTCCTTAGTTGTAGATATTAGAAAAGAAAATGGCTCACTGGGTGTGTCCTGTCTAGTAGAAAGCTTCACAGCATTCATCCTGCCCAATTAATGAATGGACTGAGGCTTGACTTATCCATGGGCAACACCTAGTATCATCCTAAGTTCTTGAATTCTTCCTGAATTCTGGCAACTCTCCAGAAAGGCTCATGGTTTTTTGTCCAAGATATGTACCACCTCCAAGCTCTGTGACATGGCCATGTACTAGTTAGCTGAAAGGAATGGCGAGCACACCAGAAAACTCAGATATTGGTGTGACCAGGAAAGTCTCTATGGTGAAACCTGGCTTAGGGCCTTTTGCTTAACTATTGTTCTGTTGCCCTGAATGTCAGGAACCTCTTTGCCTCAGGCCACCCCTTTATAAAGCCAGAAGAAAACAATTTTCAAATGGAAATGAATGGGCATCACCTGTGCCTCTTTGATGAATTGTTTTGGAAATGGTTATGTCTGAATCAGACTCTGGGCCCTGTGTGAGGCTGTGGCTTAAATTGTCAGCACCTCTTGCTGATCATGAGTGTACCAGACAGTGCCTTGATTGACTGGGATTTATGAAAATGGTGTAGAACAGAGATGCCATTAAGTTGGACCCTCCTGAGTAGTGAGCCCTGAGCTGTGGTGTGCAGGTGTGTGATAAATCTTCTGTGGTTGCGCCATGTGGTTTTGCCATTGAATTCCAAATGGTTTGTCACTGACACGGTGCAGTGACCAGACACTTATATGTAAAGGTGTCTTGTTAAATGGATAGTTTTCAGGGCAATGTGCAGAATCAGGTTGCTATGGAGAAGGGGGCAAGTTATGTGGGAATGAAGCCTGGTTGGTGCATTCTCTTGTAGACCCTGAAAAACCACAAATGACAGAACTCCCTCCAGGACTGTGTTCCAGTTGAACTCCTTGTATTTTGTGAGGCAAATACCAAACTCTCAGTGCTGCAGCAGGAAACTCTACGAAAATGGAGGATGAACAAAAGGCTTCACAGTCCACACAGGGAGACACTTAGACCCCAGTGGCCACAGTTTACATACGAAGAGAGAATTCAGCACTGCTGCCTCATGTGTATTGGAAAGCAAGAAAGAATGTCCTCCAGGTCACATAGATGCAGACCCAGCTTTGATGATCTCACTACAAAGGAAGCTAAAGCTACTGACAACATATATTTCAAGTGCCCATCCTCAGAGGCAGTTTCTCTAGAAGTCTTTAGGCCAGCAGACCTCCATGTTTGTGGAGTGTTTACCCTGTCCCTTACTTTGGGATACTCCTCTACCACCTCCAAGTTTGTGAACTCCTGAATATTTTCCATTCCAGATATGTATTTACAGATTTTCTAACTCTTCTCCTCTAATTGTTTCTTATTTGGCGTGAAGGTAACGTCAAGGCATTGTTCTGGATGAGAGTGGGAAGATTTTTGTGTAGCACATATTTGCATACACATTGGATTCATTTTCCAATTTTCCATTCCAAAGACTGAATCCCTGACACTAACGCATACCCTACCAAACTCTGACTACTAATCCTAATATGATGAAGAAAAATAACCCAAACAGAATAGAAATACAAGCAGTTCTGAAGAGGCATGGTGTATAGTTGGACTTGCCTTTTGCATGATAAAGTGTAGGTGTTATAAACCTAGTCAATTTTTCATTGAAATAGTTCTCCATGTGTTTTTTTTCCTTTAATATTTATTGTTGGTTTTACAAAACATTACATAGTTCTTGACATGTCATATTTCACACTTTGATTCAAGTAGGTTATGAACTTCCATTTTTCTTCGTATACAGATTGCAGTATCTCATCAGTTACACATCCACTATTTTACATATTGCTATACTAGTGTCTGTTGTATTCTGCTGCCTTTCCTGTCCTCTACTATCTCCCATCCCCTCCCCTCCAATCCTCTCTCTCTACCCCATCTATTGTAATTCATTTCTTCCACTTGTTTTTGTCCCCTTTCACCTCACTTCATCTTGTATTTAATTTTGTATAACCATGAGGGTTTCCTTCCATTTCTATGTAATTTTCCTTCTCTTTCCTTTTCCCTCCCACCTCTCACCCCTGTTTAATATTAATCATCTTCTCATGCTCTTCCTCCCAACTCTGTTCTTAGTTACTCTCTTTATATCAAAGAAAACATTTGGCATTTGTTTTTTAGTGATTGGCTATCTTCACGTAGCATAATACGTTCTAATGCCATCGATTTCTCTGCAAATTGTATGATTTTGTCATTTTTTAATGCAGAGTAATACTCCATTGTGTATAAATGCCACATTTTTTTTAATCCATTCATCTATTGAAGGGCATCTAGGTTGGTTCCACAGTCTTCCTATTGTGAATTGTGCTGCTATGAACATAGATTTATCAGTGTCCCTGTAGCATGCACTTTTTGGGTCTATAGGGATTAGACCGAGAAGGGGAATTGCTGGGTCAAATGGCGGTTCCATTCCCAAGTTTCCAAGAAATCTCCATACTGCTTTCCAAATTTGCTGCACCAATTTGCAGTCCCACCAGCAATGTACAGGTGTACCCTTTTTCCCACATCCTCACCAGCACTTGTTGTCGTTTGACTTCATAATGGCTGCCAAGCTTACTGCAGTGAGATGGTATCTTAGGGTGGGTTAGTTTTGCATTTCTCTGAATGCTCGAGATGGTGAGAATTTTTTGATGTACTTATTGATTGATTGTATGTCCTCCTCTGAGAAGTGTCTGTTCAGGTCCTTGGCCCATTTGTTGATTGGGTAATTCATTTGCTTATTGTTTAATTTTTTGAGTTCTTTGTATAACTCTGGATATTAGGGCTCTATCTGAAGTGTGAGGAGTAAAGATTTGTTCCCAGGATGTAGGCTCCTTTTTTACCTCTCTTATTGTTTCTTTTTCTGAGAAAAATCTATTTAGTTTGAGTAAGTCCTGTTTGTAGATTCTAATTATTAACTCTTATGCTATGGGTGTCCTATTGAGGAATTTGGAGCCTGACCCCACAGTATGTAGATCATAGCCAAAGTTTTCTTCTATCAGATGCCGTGTCGCTGATTTGATATCAAGCTCCTTGATCCATTTTGAGTTAACTTTTGTGCATGGCGAGAGAAAGGGATTCAGTTTCATTTTCTTACATATGTAATTCCAGTTTTTCCAGCACCATTTGTTGAAGATGCTATCCTTCCTTCAGTTTATGCTTTTAGCTCCTTTATCAAATATAAGATTGCTGTAATTTTGTGGATTGATTTCTGTGTCCTCTATTCTGTACCATTGGTCCACCCGCCAGTTTTGGTACCAGTACCATGCTCTTTTTGTTACTATTGCTCCGTAGTATAGTTTGAGGACATGTATCGCTATACCGCCTGATTCACACTTCCTGCTTAGAGTTGTCTTTGCTATACTGGGTCTTGTATTATTCCATATGAATTTCATAATTGTTTTATCTATTTCTACAGGAAATGCCGTTGGGATTTTGATTGGATTGCATTAAACCTATAGAGAACTTTTGGTAATATCGCCATTTTGATGATGTTAATTCTGCCTATCCATGAACAGGGTATATTTTTCCATCTTGTAAGATCTTCTTCTATTTCTCTCTTTAGGGTTCTGTAGTTTTCATTGTGTAAGTCTTTCACATCTTTTGTTACGTTGATAACCAAATATTTTATTTTGTTTTTTTTGAGGATACTCTCAATGGAGTGGTTGTCCTCATTTCCGTTTCAGAGGATTTGTTGCTGATATTCAGGAATGCTTTTGATTTATGATTGTTGATTTTATATCATGCCACTTTGCTGAATTCATTTATTATCTCTAATAGTTTCTTGTAGACCCTTTTGGGTCTACTAGGTATAGAATCATGTCATCTGCAAATAGTGATAATTTAAGTTCTTCTTTTCCTATTTTTATGCCTTTAATTTCTTTCATTTGTCTAATTGCTCTGGCCAGTGTTCGAGAACTATGTTGAACAGAAATCGTGAGAGAGGGCATCCCTGTCTTGTTCCAGATTTTAGAGGGAATGCCTTCAATTTTTTCTCAATTCAGAATGATACTAGCCTGAGGCTTAGCATAGATTGCTTTTACAATATTGAGGTATGTTCCTGTTATCCCAGTTTTTCTAGAGTTTTAAACATAAAGGGATGCTGTACTTTATTGAATGCTTTTTCTGCATCTATTGGGGTGATCATATGGTTCTTATTTTTAAGTCTATTGATGTGGTGAATAACATTTATTGATTTCCGTATATTGAACCAGCCTTGTATCCCAGGAATGAATCCTACTTGATCATGTTGCACAATTTTTTAAATATGTTTTTGTATCTGATTCGCCAGAATTTTATTGAGGATTTTTGCATCTAGGTTCATTAGAGAGATTGGTCTGTATATTTGTTTCTTTGAAGGGTCTTTGTCTGGTTTAGGAATCAGGGTGATATTGGCCTCCTCTGCTGTATACCCATTCGGTCCTGGGCTTTTCTTAGTTGGTAGTCTTTGGATGGTTTCTTCTATTTTCTCAATTGATATTGGTCTGCTTAGGTTGTCTATATCCTCCTGACTCAATCTGGGCAGATCATATGACTTAAGAAATTTATTGATGCCTTCACTATCTTCTAATATAATTTCTGATTATCTTCTGTATTTCAGAAGTGTCTGTTGTGATATTGCCTTTTTCATCCCTTATGATAGTAATTTGAGTTCCCTCTCTTCTTCTCTTCATTAACATGGCTAAGAGTCTGTCGATTTTATTAATTTTTCAACTTTTAGCATTTTCAATTTTTTCAATTGTTTCTTTTGTTTCGATTTCATTAATTTCAGCTCTGATTTTAATTATTTCTTGCCTTCTATTTCTTTTTCTGTTGTTTTGCTCTTCTTTTTCTAGGATTTTGAAATGAACTATGAGATCATTTATTTGTTGTTGTATTTTTTCTTTTCTTTTTTTAAGGAAAGAACTCCAAGCAATGAATTTTCCACTTAGAACTGCTTTCAATGTGTCCCATAGATTCTGATATGTTCTGTCTGTCTTTTTCATTTATGTCTAAGAATTTTTTTTATTTTTCTCCTTGATGTCTTCAATAACCCATTGATCATTCAGTACGTATTGTTCATTCTCCAAGTGATGCATGAATTTTCCTTCCTTCTTTTATTGTTGATTTTCAGTTTCATTCCATTACGATCAGATAAGATGCCTGGTATTATCTATACTCCTTTATATTGTCTAAGAGTTGTTCTGTGACATAATATATGATCTATTTTTGAGAGGTATCCATGTGCTGCTGAGAAAACAGTGTAACTGCTGATGTTGGGTGGTATATTCTATATATGTTAATTAAGTCTAGGTTATTATTTGTGTTATTGAGTTCTATAGTTTCCTAATTCAACTTTTGTTTGGAATATCTGTCCAGTAGTGAGAGAGGTGTGTTGAAATCTCCCATGATTATTGTATGGTGGTCTACCAGACTCTTGAACTTGAGAAGAGTTTGTTTGATTAACATAGCTGAACCATTGTTTGGGGCACATATATTTATGATTGTTATGTCTTGTTGGTGTATGGTTCCCTTGAGCAATATGTAGTGTCCCTCTTTATCCCTTTTGATTAACTTTGTCTTGAAATCTATTTTATTTGATATGAGTATGGACACTTCTGCTTGTTTCCAAAGTCAATATGAGTGATATGATTTCTCCCAACCTTTCACCTTTAGTCTATATATGTCTTTTCCTATCAAATGTGTCTCCTGTAGGCAGAAAATTTTTGGGTCTTCTTTCGTGATCCATTCTACTAGCCTGTGTCTCTTAATTGGTGAGTTTAAGGCATTAACATTTAGGGTTATTTTTGAAATATGGGTTGTTCTTCCAGCCATATTTGTTTATTTATGTTACTAAACATGGTTTGTTTTTCTCTTTGATTATTTTTCGCCCCTTTACTGTACTACCTCCCACTGTTGGTTTTTATTGTTATTTTCCATTTCGTCTTCCTATAATGTTTTGCCAAGGATCTTTTGAGGAGATGGTTTTCTAGCTCAAATTCTTTTAACTTTTGTTTATCATGGAAGGTTTTAATTTCATCTTCCATCCTGAAGCTTAAAATCGCTGGATACACAATTCTTGGTTGGAACCCAATTTCTTTCAGTGATTGAAATATGTTATTCCAGGATCTTCTAGCTTTCAGAGTCTGTGTTGAAAGATCAGCTGTTATCCTGATTGGTTTACCCCTAAATGTAATCTGCTTCCTTTCTCTTGTAGCTTTTAAAATTCTCTCTTTATTCTGTATGTTTGGCATCTTCATTATAATATGTCTCGGTGTTTATCTCTTATGATTTTGCACATTTGGCGTCCTGTAGGCTTCTAGGATTTGGGATTCTGTCTCATTCTTCATGTCTGGAAAGTTTTCTCATATTATTTCATTGAATAGATTGCTCAATCCTGTGGTTTGGACCTGTATACCTTCCTGTATCCCAATTACTCTTTAGTTTGGTCTCTTCATGTTATCCCATATTTCTTGGATGTTCTGCTCATGGTTTCTTAACAGTCTTGCTGAGCTTTCTATGTTCTTTTCAAGTTGAAATACTTTGTCTTCATTGTTCTAAGTGATCTATTCTGCTGGTAGTATTCTCAATTGAGTTTTTAAGTTGGTTTATTGCTTCCTGCATTTCTATGATTTCTGTTTGTGTGTTTTTTATAACCTCTATCTCCCTGTATAGTTGATCTTTTGCTTCTTGGATTTGTTTTTGTAATTCATTGTCAAAGTGATCTTTCATTGTCTGATTTTGCTGTCTAATGTCTCCCTGGAGACTTCAGATCATCTGAAGCAAGTATATCCTGATTCTTTATCTGACATTCCATATGCTGCAGATATTACCTCTTCTAATGTTGAGTTGACCTGCGTTGCTTGTGGTCCTTTCTTTCCTTGTCTTTCCCTACTGTTCACGTTTTTTTTGGCTTGGTGAAACTTTTGTGTTATTGAATTTTACCCCTAAATGTTTATATTGCTATTGTATTCTTGAAAAGTCTCCCTCACAGGCGTAAGCAGCGGCTCTGCCCCTCCTCCAATTGGGGCAATGTGCCTACCACACCAGCACGCCGCTGGGCCTGTTCTGCCTCTTGGTAGCTGGTCCGCCTACCTTGCAGGAGCGGGCAGTTGATCTACCCCTCTGCGGGTGCTGGTCCTGTTCAGCCAGTGGGTAACAGGTCCAGCTACCTTGCAGGCACAGGCGTCGGCTCTGCCCCTCCGCGCTCCGCTGGGCCTCTTCTGTCTGTGGGTTGCAGGGCTGTCTACATTGCAGGCGTGAGTGGCACCTCTGCCCCCCCCCAAACCGGGGCGATGTGTCTACCACGCTGGTAGGTCGCTGGGTCTGTTCTGCCTCTGGGTGAGAGGTCTACCTGCTTTGCAGGCACGGGCAGCGGCTCGGCCCCTCCCCAAACCTGGTTATGTGTCTAGCACCCTGGCGGGGCCTAGCACCTGGTCTGTCGGTGTTCGCAGGTCCACCTACTTCGCAGGCGCGGGGGCCGGCTCTGCCCCTCTGAAGGCAGCTGGGCCGCTTCAGCTGGTGGGTCGCAGGTTCACCTATCTTGAAGTCACAAGGGGTGTCTCTGCCCCTCCGCGGGTGTCTGGGCCTGTTCTGCCTGTGGGTCGCATGTTCGCGTTCCTTGCACGCGTGCAGTGGCTCTGCCCAACCCCCAACCAGGGTGATGTGTCTTTCACGATGGCGGGCCGCTAGGCCTGTTCTACGGGTGGCTCGCAGGTCCGCCTACCTTACAGGCGCGGTTGGCGGCTCTGCCCCTCCCTTCTCCATGTGTTTCTAAAGTTAACAAATATGAGAATTCCTGTCTCCATTTCTCTGTACCCTATTCAGCACATGCATTTTTATATTCACATATAGAATCCTACCTGGTATCACATGTACATACTTGTGAGGTTGCTGACTTTGCAAATACAAATTGTGAGAAGGGATCACTCCTCCTAAATGCTGTTGGAACTTACAATTCAAACTATGGGTGAGCTCCCTAGTTGAACAACATTATACATAAATCGATGCTCAGAAAAATGAAGATTTTTGGATTTGTGGATGATATATAATTCATAATGTATTTCGATTGGCATATATATTGCTACTTTTTAATGTATACGTGTGTGTGTGTGTGTGTGTGCATATATATATGTATAAACTCTCCAGATTTTTCAAAATATGAAATGTATGTGTCTTATTATATACTCCCTAAATTCATTGATGTTCATGAATGTGGATTTATATTCAACTTTTCATAAGAATGTTCTCAGAAATATTAATCCACCTGAAATACATATTTGTTTCCTAATACTGAAACTAACTTCAGTGAATGGTGCATACAAATCCTAATATTGCTATAGTAAATGACTCAGTTTAACGTCAATGCAAGTAGATTCCTATGGGACATGATATGTATTTTGACGTTCATTTTTATTCAAAACTGGTACATTAATATTTCTTCAGTTTTTGCACATAATAGAATACATATTTCATTCACAAATTCACAAATTTATAGGCATTTTTTTCACTTTCAATTACTTCCTGCTTCAGAACATATGTATTCCCCCAGGTTTCTTGACTGCTCTTTTAATGAGACTTCTTTCCAAGCACATTATTTTCAATTTCCATAATCATTTTAGAAGCAAAGCTCACACACACTTCATGATAAACCATAACAGTGATATTACCATTAGATGTATAACTGGTTGGAATGATTGTATGAATATCAATATATGATTTCCAATATATATTCAGATATCAATTCAATCCATTATTTAAATTTGGAACCAGTTATATTATTTATTCACAGTATGGTCTATTCATGCATTATCTTTATATTCATATAACACAGAGTATACCTATTTGTACCCACAATACTAAATTATATGTCTTCAAAATATTGCTCCCAGAAATGGTGGAAGAAATACTCATGTCACCTGATCTATATATACATTAATCACAGTAATATTGTGGAAACAAAAAGCAAGGTCACACTTATGATTGTACCAAATCCTAAATGGAAAGTGAGCATGGATTAAAAAAAAATCCATGTCCAGGTTGCCTAATGCTCTCAAAAGTGAATCCTATTGGTGACTACATATTTGTTTCTTCCTGAAATTACATATTCAACCTCAACCCTGTTGAAAATGTCTAATCCTATCACTCACTTTATACTTTGCCTGATTTCCTAATGTCTCTATTGAAATCTGATTTCCTGTATTTTTTTTCCCATTTCATCATTATGACTGACTCTTCACATGTGCTGACATTTACTTTCACTCTCTACCCAAAACCCTATTGCTAAAGATCTTTTGGTCCAAATGCTATACACACTCTTCATTCTAAATCTACCGAATATCTTCCTAATCCACCAACTATCCCTTTTGGACTGGATTTTCTCTTCGACATTCAATCATCCAAAAGACAAGGTCCTATGCCATTGTATATCAATTAATCTGAGACACCTGTGCAGAACATAATTCAAAGCTAAGAATCCCAATAGTGGGGCCAATTCCCTTCTGTGCTTCAAAAATTACCTAGATTTCTTTTTTCATACTTATATTTCACCTATATATTCTTGAAAATATAGCAAAATTCCAATACCATTATTCATCCAAGAGAATGATTCCTAACCCAAATGGAAGCTGTTATTAACCTTAACCATACAATGTTTCCTCAATCTAACTTTACAGAAGAGGAGGGACAGAATTAGTCTTCCAATACAGGAGTGTAGGGGATCTTCCACCTGCTGAGAACCTCAAAGTTTCATGCAGAAATGATCCCTGGAGAAGATGTAGGCAGCTATGAAGGACCTGAGAGAGCAAAAGTCATCTTCCATGGCAAACAACCC
Source organism: Callospermophilus lateralis (assembly GCF_048772815.1). NCBI lineage: Eukaryota > Metazoa > Chordata > Mammalia > Rodentia > Sciuridae > Callospermophilus > Callospermophilus lateralis. The sequence goes on from NW_027513434.1 coordinate 1,616,758, forward strand.
AGTCAGGATGAAGGGATGTGTCAGAATAAGCCTCACTCTTCTTAATGTAGAGAAGATGGACCAAACCAGTCCAGTGTAGACAGCTGTTCCTGGCTGCCTATGGTTGATATACAATCCTCAGTTGTGAACGTATCACAGGAAATAGGGGCAGCCTCCATCTCATGGGAACCTTGGAAGCAAATTTTAGGACAAAGTGGTTTCCAAAGCAGTGACCTCATTCAGTTAACAAAGGAGGTGACCTTCCTCACTTCTTTGGTGATAGAACTCTCTGAACTTGGGATCCAGGAAGCCAGGCTACCAGAGGCAGTCCCAGTACCATTCCCAGTGGGCTCACTTATTTGGATTTACCAAGAACAGAGTCAGTCTTTCTTGGTACATACTGATGTGAGAATGGCCAAATTTCAGGAGAGCTCAGAAGAGGGGCCTTTCCTGAGAAAGCAGGAAGTTGCTCACAGCTGGCTCCTGACCACTTCACAGATTTGGCCAAAAAGACCAGATCTGAGACAGGACAGAACATTTCAGGGAACATAATAAGGCTCACAAGTCAGAGGACACTCCGGATAGTCACAGACCTCTTTGGGGGAAGGAGGTGCCTTTGTGGGTGTGGGTGTGAGTTTGTGGTTTTGTCTCATTTTCTGAGAATAGGTAAAAAAGGCGGTTTGTTTGGTTTGGAGTGGACTGTTCCTAGTAAGTCGTTTCACAAAGTGAGTGTTTCTATGTCTGTGTATCCCACTGTGTCTGTGGTTGTAGACATTTGAAAAGAGAATTCATCAATGGATGTGTCCTGTTTAGTAGAAACCTACCCAGCATTCATTCTGCCCAATTGATGAATGGACTGTGGCTTCCCTTATGGATGGGCAACACCTACTAATTTCCTAAGTTCCTGTTTTCTTCCTGATTCTGGCCACTCTCCAGAATAGGCTCATGGTTTTGTGTCCAAGATATGTACCACCTCCAAGCTCTGTGACAAGGCCATGTAATGGATAGCTAAAGGGAATGGCTAGCATCTCAAAAAACTCAGATATCAGTGTGACCAGGAAAGCCTCAGTGGAGAAACTCTGCTTTGGGTTTTTTGCTAACCAATTCTTCTCTTCCCCTGAATGTGAGGAAGGTCTTGGCCTCAAGACACCGCTTTGTGAAGCCTGAAGAAAACAGTTTTAAAATGGAAATAAATGGGCATCACCTGTGGCTCTTTGTTAATTTCTTTGGAAATGGATGTGTCGGAATCAGTCTCTTGGCCCTGTGTGAGGCTGTGGCTTAGGTTCTCAGCACCTGATGCATCTAAAGAATGATCCCATGTGTGCATCCAAAACCAAAATGGGAAAGAGATCAGTAATTGTTGATGAAGTCTCTCGCCTTCCTCTCTTAGGTTCCTGACCACCATCAAGTGAGAATAGAGATCCTTTGAATCAAATGAGTTCTTCTAAGCCCTGCAAAGGCTATCCCATACATGCTTGTGTTTTCTCATGACTCGGAATCACATAAAGAATCTATACCTGACAGTCAGTAGGTCTCAAATTGGAGAAGCAGAGCAGTATTAAAGAAAGGCATTTTTGATCCCTTGTGGTTCACAGGAAGGGTGTACAGGCCACCCTGCCTTTAGGAAAATGACGGGCAAGCGAGGTTATTTGGACTCTGTGTTGGGCTGCGCCCCTCATGGAAACATCCAGCCAGAGGTTATGAGGAGTGTCTATATGGAAGAAGATGAGGGCCATGTGGGAGTGTTTTGGTTTTAATTGTGGTTATTTGTGTGGAAGTTGGAAGCGAAGACTGGGTCCACCTGGGCTTGAACTCTGGTGTGATACCCTATAGAGACTGAGTCCTGGAACTGACCTCAGAGAAGTATTGCCATGAATTGTGTTGGGATATTAGGAGGCCACACATGAGAGTCACCATTGGAAACTGAGATCTATTCCCAGTGTGGCTTTCCACAGAGTACTGGGAATCTCAGCCAAGGTATCACATAATTTTATTCTGAAACACTTGGCAGCAATAGTTGAGAGTCAAAACACAAATGCACTTCACATTGTAGACCTCAATGGGCCTGGCTTCATGTGGCCTTTTGGCCACTCTTTGGGAAATCTTGGCAGTGAGAGTTCTCCAGATCTTTCTTTGAAATGAGCTTCTTCACCATTTAATGGTTACCGAATTAAATGAAACACTCAGTGCCTCCAACTTCAACCTTGAAAGATGGGCTCGATAAATACCATGAAATTTTTGAAATTCCCATATCCAGGAGGCACTGGAGAACCATTGGATATCCTGTTGGTGATCATGAGTGTACCAGACAGTGCCTTGATTGGCTGGGTTTCACGAAAATGGTGTAGAACAGAGATTCCAGTAAGTTGGAGCCTGCTGAATAGTGGGCCTAGAGCAAAGGTGGGCATGTGTGAGATAAAACATCTGTGGTGCTTCCATGTGGATTTCCCAATGGCTTCCAAATGGATTGTGACTGACATGGTGCAGCCAGCAGACCCTTATATGTAAATGATTCTTGTTATATGGGTAAGTTTCAGGGCAATGTTCAGAATCAGGTTCCTATGGTCAAGGGGTCAAGCTATGTTGGACAGAAGCCTGGTTTGTGCATTCTCCTGCAGACCCTGTCCCACCACACGTGACAGAACTCCCTCCAGCATTGTGTCCCAGGTGAACTCCTTGTATTTCGTGAAGGAAATACTGAACTCCCAGTGTAGCAGCAAAAAATATCACAAAAATTGGAGGATGATCAAATGGCTTCACAGTCCACATGAGGAGACACTTAGCCCCAAGTGGCCACAGTTGACCCCGAAAGAGAGAATTCAGCAATGCTGCCTCATGATCATTGGTAAATAAGAAAGCATCTCCTCCAGGTCACATAGATGCAGACCCAGCTTTTATGGTCTCACTACAAAAAAAGCTAAAGCTCCTGACAACAACATATATTTCAAGAGCCCAACATCAGAGCCAGTTTTTCCAGAAGCCTTTAGGCTAGCAGAGCTCCATGTTTTTGGAGTGTTTACATTGTCCCTTACTTTTGGAATCTCGCCTTCTAAATGCAAGTTTGTGAACTCCTGAGCATATTAAATTCCAGATATGTATTCACAGATTTTCTTACTCATCTCCTCTACATGTGTTACTTGGGACGAAGTTAAGGTCAAGGCATTGTTGTGGATGAGAGTCGGAAGATTTTTGTGTAGCACATATTTGCATACACATTGGATTCATTTTCCAATTTTCCTTTCGAAATACTGAATCCCTGAAACTAACCCATACCCTACAAGACTCTGACAAGTAATCCTAACGTAATGGAGAAAAATAACCCAAACAGAACAGAAATACAAACATATCAGAGGAGGCATGGTGTACCATTGAATTAACTTTTCCATTATATAGGGAAGGGGTTTTAAATCTAGTCAATTTTTCGTTGAAAGAGTTGTCCATGTATTTTTAAACTTATCAAATATGTGAATTCCTGTCTCCCCCATTTCTTTGTATCCTATTCAGCACATGTATTTTTATATGCACATATAGAATTGTACCTTGTATCACACATATATTCTTGTGAGGTGGCTGACTTGGCAGATACAAATTGTGAGAAAAGTTCACTCCTCCTAAACGCTGTTGGAACTGAAAATTCAACCTATGGGTGAGCTTCCTAGTTGAACAACATTATACATAAATCCATGTTCAGTAAAATGAATATTTTTGGATACGTGGATGATATATATTTCATGATGAATTTCGATTGGCATATATATTGCTAGTTTTTAATGTCTGTGTGTGTTTGTATATATATATATATATATATATATATATATATATATATATATATATATACTGTCAAGATTTTTCAAAATATGAAATATATGTGTATTTTGGCCACTCTTTGGGAAGCCTTACCTGTGAGAGTTCTCGAGAGCTTTCATTGAAATGATTTTCCTCAACATTTAATGGTTCCTGAATGAATTGAAACCCACAGTGCCTCCAACTTCATCCTTGAAAAATGGCTCTATAAATACCATGAAATTCCCCTGACCAGGTGGCACTGGAGAACCTTTGGATGTCTTGTTGCTGATCATGAGTGTACCAGACAGTGCCTTGACTGACTCGATTTCATGAAAATTGTGCAGAACAGAGATGCCAGTAAGTTGGAGAGTGCTGAGAAGTGGGCCCAGGGCTGTGGTGTGCAGGTGTATGATAAAACATCTGTGGTGGGGCCATTTGGGTCTGCCATTGACTTCCAAATGGCTTGTTGCTTACATGGTACAGCTAGCCGACCCTTATCTGTAAAGGCATCTTGTTATATGTAAAGGTTTCAGGACAATGTTCAGAATCAGTTTGCTATGGATAATGTTTCAAGTTATGTGGGATAGAAGTCTGGTTGGTGAATTCTCCTGTAGACCCTGACCCTCCACACGTGACAGAACTCGCTCCAGCACTGTGTCCCAGTTGAACTCCTTGTATTTCATGAAGGAAAAACCAAAAGCCCAGTGCAGCAGCAAGAAACACCACGAAAATTGTAGGATGGCCAATTGGCTTCACAGTCAAGACGGGGAGACACTTACCCCTCCGTGGCCACAGTTTACCTTCAAAGGAAGAATTGAGCACTGCTGCCTCATGTTCTTTTGGAAAATAAGAAACCATGTCCTCCAGGTCAGATAAATGAAGACCCATCTTTGATGGTATCACTACAAAGGAAGCTAAAGCTCCTGACAACAACATATATTTCAAGTGCCCAACCTCAGAGGCAGTTTCTCAAGAAGTCTTTAGGCCAGCAGAGTTCCATGAATTTGGACTGTTTATCCTGTCCCTTAAGTTTGAAAACTCCTCTAAAGTGCCCAAGCTTGTGAACTCCTGAGCATTTTCCATTCCAGATATGTATTCACAGATTTTCTAACTCTTGTCCTCTAATTGTGTCTTACTTGGGTGAAGGTAATGTCAAGGCATTGCTCTGAATGAGAGTGGAAAGTTTTTTTGTAGCGCATATTTGCATACACAATGGATTCATTTTCCTTTATTTCCATTTGAATTACTGAATCCATGACACTAACGCATACCCTACTAGACTCTGACTACTAATGCTAATATGATGGAGAAAAATAACCCAAACACAATAGAAATACAAGCAGTTCAGAAGAGGCATGGTGTATAGTTGGACTTGCCTTTTGCATGATAAAGGGTAGTTGTTAAAAATCTGGTTAATTTTTAATTGATATAGTTCTCCATGTGTTTTGAAAGGTATCAAATATGTGAATTCCTGTCTCCCTTTCTCTGTTGCCTATTCAGCACATGTATTTTTATATGCACAAATAGAATCCTACCTGGTACCACACGTACATTATTGTGAGGTGGCCTACTTGGCAGATACAAATTGTGAGAAGAGATCACTCCTCCTAAACGCTGTAGGAACTGAAAATTCAACCTATGCGTGAGCTTCCTAGTTGAACAACATTACACATAAATCCATGTTAAGTAAAATAAATATTTTTGGATCTGTGTATGATATGTATTTCATGATGAATTTTGATTGGCATATATATTGCTACTTTTTAATATCTCTTTATGTGTTTTGTGAAAAATCTGCACTCTATAGATTATTCAAAATATGAAATATATGTGTCTTATTATACACTCCTTAAATTCATTCATGTTCATGTATGAGACCACGGCTCATGCAACAGCAAAAGACATTTATTGAGGATCCAATCCAGTATGCTAGGGCTCCGTGGTCACTCAAGAAGGGAGAGCAGCCCAGATCTCCGAGCTGAGGTTGAGCAGTGCTTAAGTACACTTTTTGGGGAGGGCGAGACTTTACATATATCACAGTATCTTTTAAAAAATCATCATACACTGCGGGAAAATCAAACAACAAATCCTAAACATGATTAGTTCATTCATTGGTGGGAACATGTCAGGCAGGAGGGATAGGTCAGTTCTACAGCGGGGTACAGATTCAAATTGATTAGATTAGGCCCTGCGATGCATATGTGCCAAGCCACACAGGGTCCTAGGTTATTAAACAACCAGGCGATCAGGGGGAATATTTACTGGGCAGTCCAGAAATTGTCCTACAAGTAACAGGAATTTCAGATTTTTCATGTAGCATAGGGACTTAACAATACCTGGTCCTTTACATTTTAAATCAGGCCTTGAATCTTAGAAACTTTACAAACCCGGTCTTTTACACTTTAACTTTTACACTTTAATTTCAATTTCTTTTACCCTTAAAGATCACTCCTGGTTCACAAGATGGGTGTCCAAGCCACCCTGACTTTAGGCAAATGAGGGGCAAGGGAGCTTATTTTGGACACTGTCTTGGGCTGTGCCCCTCATGGAAACCTCCAGCCATATGTTATGATGAGTGTCTTTATGGAAGAAGATGAGAGTCATGTAGGAGTGTTTTGGTTTTAATTGTGGTCATTTGTGTGGCGGTTGGAAGAGATGACTTGGTCCACCAGGGCTTGAACTCTGCTCTGATACTCCTTAGAGACTGAGTTCTGGAACTGACTTGAGAGAAGTATTGCCATGAATTGTTTTGGGATTATAGGAGGCCACACATGAGATTAGCCCTTGGAAACTGAGATCTAGGCCCAGGGTGGCTTTCCACCGAGCACTGGGAATCTCAGCCAGGGTAACACATGATTTTTTTACTGAAAGACTTGGAAGTCATAGTTGAGACTCAAAACACACATGTATCTCATATTGTAGACCTCAATGAGCCTGGCTTCATGTGAACTTTTGGGCACTCATTGGGAAGCCTTGCCTGCGAGAGTTCTTCAGAGCTTTCATTGAAATGAGCTTACTCACCATTTAATGGTTCCTGAATGAATTGAAACCCACAGTGCCTCCAACATCATCCTTGAAAAATGGCTATACAAATACCATGAAATTTTTGAAATTTCCATGACCAGGTGGCACTGGAGAAACTTTGGATGTCCTGTTGCTGATCATGTGTGTACCAGACAGTTCCTTGATTGACTGGTTGTCATGAAAATGGTACAGAACCGAGATGTCAGTAAGTTGGAGCCTGCTGAGTATTGGGGCTAGAGCAGTGGACTATACATTTGTGAATAAATATCTGTGGTGGGACCACGTGGATCTCCCTTTGGCTTCCAAAATACTTGTGACTGATATGGTGCAGGCAGCAGACCCTTATATGTAAAGGCATCTTGTTTTATTGAGAGGTTTCAGGGCAATGTTCAGAATCTGGTTGCTATAGTCAAGGGGAAAGCTATGTGGGATAGACCCATGTTTCGAACATTCTCCTGAAGACCCTGAGCAATCACACGTGTCAGAGCTCCCTCCAGAATTGTGTCCCAGTTGAACTCCTTGTATTTCATTAAGCCAATTCCAAACTCCCAGTGCAGCAGTAAGAAACACCATAAAAATGGAGGATGACCAAATGGCTTCACAGACCACACGGGAGACACTTAACTCCCAGTGGCCACAGTTTACCAAGAAAGAATTCAGAACTGCTGCCTCATGTTCATTAGAAAATAAGGAACCATTTCCTCCAGGTCACATAGATGCAGACCCACATTTGATGGTGTCACAATGAGGAAGCTAAATCTCCTGACAACTTCATATATTTCATGTTCCCAACCTGAGAGGCATTTTCTCAAGAAGTCTTAAGGCCAGCAGAGCTCCAAGTTTGTGGAGTGTTTAACCTCTCCCTTACTTTTGGAAACTGCTCTACCACATCCAATGTTGTGAACTCCTGAACATTTTCAGTTCCACATATGTAATCACAGGTTTTCGAACTCCTCTCCACTAATTGTGTCTTACTTGGAGTGAAGTTAATGTAAAGGAATTGTTCTGGATGAGAGTGGCAAGATTTTTGTGTAGCACATATTTGCATACACATTAGATTTATTTTCCTATTTTCATTTGAAATACTGATCCCCGACACTAACACATACCCTAATAGACTCTGACTACTAATGCTAATATGATGGATAAAAAGAAAACTAACAGAATAGAAATACAGGCCTTTAATAGGAGGCATGGTATATACTTGGAATTTCCTTCTGCTTTATCAAGGGTATGTGTTATAAATCTTGTCAAATTTTCATTGTAATATTTCTCCATGAGTTATATATATATATATATATATATATATATATATATATATATATATATATATATATATATATCTAGATTTTTCAAAATATGAAAAACATGTGTCTATTAAACACTATCTAAATTCATTCATATTCATGTATGTGGATATAAAATCAACTTTTCATAAGATTATTCTCAGAAACATTCAACCACCTGAAATACATATTTGTTTCCTCATCCTGAGAACTAACTTCAGTGAATCGTGCTTACAAACCCTAATATTTTTACAGTAACTGACACAGTTTATCATCAAAGCAAGTAGATTCCTATAGGACATGATGTGTATATTGATGTTCATTTTTATTCAACAATGGGACATTAAAATTTCTTCATTTTATGCACATCGTAGGATATATATTTCCTCCACAGGTTAGCAAATATATAGGCATTTGTTTCACTTTCAATCACTTCCTGCTTCAGAACACATGTATTCCTCCATGTTTCTTGACTGGTCTGTTCATGAGACTTCTATCCAAACACATTATTTTCGATTTCCTTTATCACTTTAGAAGCAAAACGGACACACACTTCATGATAAACCATCACTGTAATATCACCATTAGATGTATTACTGGTTGGAATGAATGATTATATATCAATAAAAGATTTTTTATATATTTTCTGATATCAATTCAATACATTGTTTAAAGTGTAACAAGTTATATTATTTATTCACAGTATGGTCTATTCATGCATTATCTCTATATTCATAGACACAGGGTACACCTGGTTGTACCCCCAATACTAATCTATACATATTTGAAATATTGCTCCCAGAAATGGTGGAAGAAATACTCATGTCACCTGATCTACATATGCATGTTATCACTGTAATATTCTGGACACAAAATGCAAAAGCCACACGTATGATTGTACCAAAGCCTAAAGGTAAACTGAACATGGATTACTAAAAACATCCCTGACCAGGTTGCCTAATGCTCTCAAATGTCAATACTATTGCTGGCTACATATTTGTTTCTTCCTAAGATTATATATTCAACCTCAAAACTGTTGAAAATGTTTAATTTTTTCACTCACTTGATACTTTTGCCTGATTTCCTAATGTCTCTATTGATATCTACTTTCCTACATATTTTCTGCAGTTCAACATTGTGACTGACACTTCACATGTGCTGACATTGACATTCACTCTGTAACGGAAACACTATTGCTAAAGATCTTTGGTCCAAATCCTATACTCGCTCTTCTTCCGAAACATACTGACTATCTTTCTGATCCTATCGACTATCCCTTTTTGAGTAGATGTTTTCTACTACATTCAATCATCCAAGGTACAAGATCCTATGCCATTGTATATCGATTTTTCTGAAACATGTATCTAGAACGTAATTCAAAGCTACATATCGCAATCAGTTGCCCAATGCTTTTCTGAGCTTCAAATCTTACCTAGATTTCTGTTTTCATACTTATATTTTATCTCTATATTCCTATAAATATTGCAGGTTCCCAATACCATTATTCATCCCGCATAATGATTCCTTACCCAAATCGAACCTGTTATTAACCCTAACCATACACTGTTGCTTCAATCTAAAATTACAAAAGAGCAGGGACAGAGTTCGCCTTACAATACAGGAATGTAGGGTATCTGCCAACTGCTGAGAACCTCAAAGTTCGATGCAGAAATAATCCCTGGAGAAGATGTCAGCAGCTATGAAGGACCTGTGAGAGCAAAAGCCATCTTCAATGGCAAACAATCTAGACAGGAAAAAGGGATGTGTATGCATCAGCCTCTCTCTTTTTAATGTAGAGAAGATTGACCTAACCAGACCTGCATGGAGAGCTGTTCCCAGGTGCCTATTTTGATATACAATTGAAACTAGTCAAATTTTCAAAGGAAGTAGGGGCAGCCTCTATCTAATGGAACCCTTGGAAGCAACGGTTAGGGCAAAGTTGTTGCCAAGGCAGTGACCTCTTTCAGTTCCTGAAGGAAGTGACCTACCTAACTTCCTTGGTGATGGAACATTCGGAAATTTTGATGCAAGAAGCCAGGCACCGAGAGCCAGTCCCAGTCCCTGTCCCAGTGGGCTCACTTGTTTGGATTTACCAAGTACAGATCAGACCTTCTTGGTACCTACTGATGTGAGGATGGCCAAATGTCAGTAGAGCTCTGAAGAGAAGCTTTTCCTGAGATAGCAGGTAGTGGCTAACGGTTGGCTCCTCAAAGCATCACAGAGTTGGCCAAGGAGACAAGATCTGAGACAGGAGAGGCCATTTTGTGGGGAACATAGTATGGCCCACCAGTCAGAAGACATTCCGGATAGTTACAGACCTACTTTTGGGAAGGAGGTGCCTTTGTGTGTGGGTGTGAGTTTGCGGTTTTGTCTCATGTTCTGAGAATAGGTAGGAAAGGTGGTTGGTTTGGTTTGGAGTCGACTGTTTCTAGTAAGTCTTTTGACAAGGCGACTTTCTATGTCTGTGTATCCACTGTGTCCGTGGTTTTAGACATTAGAAAAGAGAATGCATCAATGGAGGTGTCCTGTCTAGTAGAAAGCTTCCCAGCATTCATCCTGCTCAATTGATGAATGGACTGTGGTTTGCCTTATGGATCTTAAACACCTACTAACATCCTAAGTTCCTGTTTTCTTCCTGAATTCTGGCCACTCTCCAGAATAGGCTCATGATTTATTGTGCAAGATATGTACCACCTCCAAGCTCTGTGACATGTCCATGTTCTTGATAGCTGAAGGGAATGGGAACATCTCGGAAAACTCAGACATCAGTATGAGCAGTAAAGTCTCAGTGGAGAAACCCTGCTTTGGTCCATTTGCTTAACTATGGTTCTATTGCCTTGAATGTCAGGAAGGTCTTTGCCTCAGGCCACCCTTTTGTGAAGCCTGAAGAAACAGTTTTCAAATGAAAATGAATGGGCATCTCCTGTGCCTCTTTGCTTAATTGCTTTGAAAAGGATGGTGTCTTAATCAGACACTAGGCCCTGTTTGAGGCTGTGGCTAAGATTCTCAGCTCCTGATAGATGTAAAGAAGATCCCATGTGTGCATCCAAAACCAAAATGGCAAAAAGATCAGTCATTGTAGATGAAGTCTCTTGCCTTCCTCTGATAGGTTCCGGAAATCCATCAAGTGAGAATAGGATTCCTATGGGTCAAATGAGTTATTCAAATCCTGCAGAAGTACTTGGGTTCTCTCATGATGCCAAATAACATAATGAATCTATACCTGACTGTCAGTAGGCCTCAAATTGGAGAAGCAGAGCATCATTAACAGCAGGCCTATTTGATCACTCCTGGTTCAAAGGAAGGGTGTCCAGGCCACACTGAATTTAGACACATGGGGGGCAAGGGTGCATATTTTGGACATTGTCTTTGGCAGCGCCCCTCATGGAAACCTCCAGCTAGAGTTTATGATGAGTGTCTATACGGCTGAAGATGAGGGCCATGTGGGAATGTTTTGGTTTTAATTGTGGTCATTTGTGTGGCGGTTGGAAGAGTTGACAGGTTCCACATTGTCTTGAACTCAGGTGTGATTCCTCTTAGAGACTGAGTTCTGGAACTGACCTCAGAGAAGTATTGCCATTAATTGTTTTGGCATTGTAGGAGGCCACACATGAGAGTTGCCTTTGAAACCTGAGATCTAGGCCCAGGATGGCTTTCCTCAGAGAACTGAAAATCTCAGCAAGGATATCGCATAATTTTATTCTGAAAAACTTGGCAGCCATAGTTAAGAGTCAAAAGACACATGGACCTCCCGTTGTAGACCTCCATAGGCCTTGCTTCATGTGACCTTTTGGCAAGTGTTTGGGAAGCCTTGCCTGTTAGAGTTCCTCAGAGCTTTCATTGAAATGAGCTTCCTCCCCATGTAATGGTTCCTTGAAGAATGGAAACCCCAAAGTGCCTCCAACTTCATTCTTGAAAAATGGATAGATAAATACCATGATATTTTTGAAATTCCCAATGACCAAGTGGCACTGGAGAACCATTGGATGTTCTGTTGCAGACAGTGGCTTGATTGTTGTGTTACAGACAGTGCCTTGATTGACTGGGTTTCATGAAAATGGTGCAGAACAGAGATGCCAGTAAGTTGGAGCCTGCTGAGTAGTGGGCCTAGAGCAGTGGTAGGCAGGTGTGTGATAATACAACTGTGGTGTTGCCATGTGGATCTGCCATTGGCTTCCAAATAGCTTGTGACTGACTTGGTACAGCCAGCAGACCATTATATGAAAAGGCATCTTGTTATATGGAGAGGTTTCAGGGCAATGTTCACAATCAAGTTGCTATGGTCAAGGGGGCAAGTTATGTGGGATAGAACCCTGGTTGGTGAATTCTCCTGCACACCCTGACCCAACACACGTGACAGAACTCCCTCCAGCCCTATATCCTAGTTGAACTCCTTGTATTTCATGAAGCAAATACCAACCTCCCATTGCAGCATCAAGAAACACCACAACCTCGCCAGCACTTGTTGTTGTTTGATTTCATAATGGCTGCCAATCTTACTGGAGTGAGAAAAGGGTTCTCTTGTACATTGCTGGTGGGGCTGCAAATTGGTGCGGCCAATTTGGAAAGCAGTATGGAGATTCCTGGGAAAGCTGGGAATGGAACCACCATTTGACCCAGCTATTGCCCTTCTCGGACTATTCCCTGAAGACCTTAAAAGAGCGTATTACAGGGATACTGCCACATCGATGTTCATAGCAGCACAATTTACAATAGCTAGATTGTGGAACCAACCCAGATGCCCTTCAATGGATGAATGGATTAAAAAAATGTGGCATCTATAAACCATGGAGTATTACGCAGCACTAAAAAATGACAAAATCTTGGAATTTGCAGGGAAATGGATGGCACTAGAGCAGATTATGCTTAGTGAAGCTAGCCAATCCCTAAAAAAACAAATACCAAATGTCATCTTTGATATAATGAGAGCAACTAAGAATAAAGCAGGGAGGAAGAGCAGGAAGAAAAGATTAACATTAAACAGAGACATGAGGTGGGAGGGAAAGGGAGAGAAAAGGGGAATTGCATGGAAACGGAGGGAGACCCTCATTGTTATACTAAATTACATATAAGAGGTTGTAAGTGGAATGGGAAAATAAACAAGGTGAGAAATGAATTACAGTAGAAGGGGTAGAGAGAGAAGATGGGAGGGGAGGGGAGGGGGGATAGTAGAGGATAGGAAAGGTAGCAGAATACAACAGTTACTATTATGGTATTATGTAAAAATGTGGATGTGTAACCCATGTGATTCTGCAATCTGTACTTGGGGCAAAAAAGGGAGTTCATAACTCACTTGAAGCTAATGTATGCTAATGTATGAAATATGATATGTCAAGAGCTTTGTAGGGTTTTGAACAACCAATAAAAAAATAAAATTAAAAAAAAAAGAAAGAAACACCACAAAAAGGGCAGGATGACCAAATGGCTTCACAGTCCACTCAGGGAGACAATAAGCTTCCAGTGGCCACAGTTTACCAACAAAGAGAGAAATCAACACTGGTACCACATGTTCAATGGAAAATAAGAAACGATGTCCTCCAGGTCACATAGATGCAGATCCAGGTTTGATGGTCTCACCAGAAATGAAGCTAAAGCTCCAGACAACAAGATATATTTCAAGTGTTCAAACTCAGAGGCAGTTTTACAAGAAGGCTATTGGCCAGCAGAGTTCCATGTTTGTGGAGTGTTTACACAGTCACTTACTTTTGGAAACTCCTCTACCACCTCCAAGGTTGTGAACTCCTGTGCATTTTCCATTCCAGATATGTATTCACAGATTTTCTAACTCTTCTCTTCGAATTGCATCTTACATGGGGTGAAGGTAATGTCAAAGGATTTATCTGGATGAGAGTGGGAAGACTTTTGTGTAGGACATATTTGCATACATATTGGATTCATTTTCCAATTTTCCATTTCAAATACTTTATCTCTGACACTAAACCACACCCTACTAGTCTCTGACTACTAATCCTAATATGAGGCAGAAAAATAACCCAAACATAATAGAAATACAAGCAGTTCAGAGGAGGCATGGTGTATAGTTGGACTTGCCTTTTGCATTTTAAAGGTTAGGGGTTATAAATCTAGACAATTTTTTGTTGCAATAGTTGTCCATGTGGTTTTAAAGATAACAAATATGTGAATTCTTGTCTCTCTTTCTCTGTAGCCCACTCAGCAAATATATTTTTATATACACATAGAGAATCCTACCTGGTACTACACGTACATTCTTGTGAGGTGGCTAACTTGGCAGATACAAATTGAGAGAAAAGATCACTGCTTCTAAATGTCGTTGGAACTGAAAATTCAACCTATGGGTGAGCTTCCTAGTTGAACAAAATTATACACAAATCCATGTTCAGTACAATGAATATTTTTGGATCTGTGGATGATATATATTTCATGGTGAATTTTGATTGGCATATATTGCTATTTTTAATGTCTCTGGGTGTGTATGTGTGTGTGTCTGTGTGTGTATATATATTATATATATATATATATATATATATATATATATATATATATATATATACACTCTCTCCTTCTATTTTTCAAAATATGAAATATATGTGTCTTATATACACTCCCTAATTTTATTCATGTTCATGAATGTGGATTTATAATCAACTTTTCACAAGATTATTCTCAAAAAATTTCATCCACCTGAAATACATATTTGCTTCCTAGTACTGAAAACTAACTTCAGTGAATGGTGCATACAAATCCTAATATTTCTATAGTAACTGACACAGTTTATCATCAATGCAAATAGATGCCTATGGGACATGATGTGTTTATCGATGTTCATTTTTATTCAACACTGGGACATTACAATTTCTTCAGTTTATGCACATCATAGGATATATATTTCCTCCACAGGTTAGCAAATTTATAGGCATTTGTTTCACTTTCAATCACTTCCTGCTTTAGAACACATGGATTCCTCCATGTTTCTTGACTGATCTTTTCATGAGATTTCTTTCCAAACACATTATTTTCGAATTCCTTTATCACTTTTGAAGCAAAACGGACACACACTGCATGATAAATCATAACTATAATATCACTATTAGATGTATAACTGGTTGGAATGAATGATTTTATATTAATATAAGATTTCTTATATATTTTCAGATATCAATTCAATACATTTTGTAAAGTGGAACCAGTTATATTATCTATTCACAGTATGGTCTATTCATGCATTATCTCTATATTCATAGACACAGGTTACACCTCTTTGTACCCCCAATACTAATTTATACATCTTCAAAATATTGCTCCCAGAAATGGTGGAAGAAATACTCATGTCACCTGATCTACATATGCATGTTATCACAGTAGTATTCTGGACACAAAATGCAAAAGTCACACGTATGACTGTAACAAAGCCTAAACGGAAACTGAACATGGATTACTAAAAACATCCATGTCCAGGTTGCCTAATGCTCTCAAATGATCATCCTGTTGGTGACTACATATTTGTTTCTTCCTAAGATTATATATTCAACCTCAATACCATTGAAAATGTCTAATTTTTTCACTCACTTTGTACTTTGCCTGATTTCCTAATGTCTCTATTGATATCTACTTTCCTACATATTTTCTCCAGTTCAACATTGTGACTGACCCTTCACATGTGCTGACATTGACATTCACTCTCTAACCGAAACCCTATTGCTTATGAACTTTGGTCCAAATCCTATACTCACTCTTCTTCCGAAACATACTGACTATGTTCCTGATCCTATCGACTATCCCTTTTTGAGTAGATGTTCTCTACTACATTCAATCATCCAAGGTACAAGATCCTATGCCATTGTATATCGATTTTTCTGAAACATGTATCTAGAACGTAATTCAAAGCTACGTATCGCAATCAGTTGCCCAATGCATTTCTGAGCTTCAAATCTTACCTAGATTTCTGTTTTCATACTTATATTTCATCTCTATATTCCTATAAATATTGCAGGTTCCCAATACCATTATTCATCCCGCATAATTATTCCTTGCCCAAATCGAACCTGTTATTAACCCTAACCATACACTGTTGCTTCAATCTAAAATTACAAAAGAGCAGGGACAGAGTTCGCCTTACAATACAGGAATGTAGGGTATCTTCCAACTGCTGAGAACCTCAAAGTTCGATGCAGAAATGATCCCTGGAGAAGATGTAGGCAGCTATGAAGGATCTGAGAGAGCAAAATCCATCTTCATGGAAAACAACCTGAACAGGACGAAGGGATGTGTATGCATCAGCCTTTCTCTTCTTAATGTAGAGAAGATGGACCTAAGCAGGCCTGCGTGGAGAGCTGTTCCCAGGTGCCTATTTTGATATACCATTGTAACAAGTCAAATTGTCACACAAAGTAGGAGCAGCCTCCATCTCATGGAACCCTTGGAAGCAACGGTTAGGACAAAGTTGTTGCCAAGGCAGTGACCTCATTCAGTTCCTGAAGGAAGTGTCCTAGCTAACTTCCTTGGTGATGAAACTCTCTGAAATTGTGATGCAAGAAGCCAGGCACCGAGAGCCAGTCCCAGTCCCAGTCCCAGTGGGCTCACTTGTTTGTATTTACCAAGTACAGATTCAGACCTTCTTGGTACCTACTGATTTGAGGATGGCCAAATGCCAATTGAGCTCTGAAGAGAGGCCTTTCCTGAGATAGCAGGTAGTGGCTAACTGCAGGCTCCTCAAAGCATCACAGAGTTGGCCAAAGAGACAAAATCTGAGAGAGGAAAGGCCATTTCGAGAGGAACATAGTATGGCCCACCAGTCAGAGGACACTCCAGATAGTCACAGATCCACTTTTGGGAATGAGGTGACTTTATGTGTGTGGGTGTGAGTTTGTGGTTTTGTCTCATATTCTGCGAATAGGTAATAAAGGTGGTTCGTTTGCTTTGGAGTCTACTGTTGATAGTAACTCTTTTGACAAGGCGAGTGTTTCTATGTCTGTGTATCCACTGTGTCCGTGGTTTTAGACATTAGAAAAGGGAATGCATCAATGGAGGTGTCCTGTCTAGTAGAAAGCTTCCCAGCATTCATCGTTCATAAGTGATGAATAGACTGTGGCTTGTCTTATGGATAGGAAACAACTACTAACTTCCTAAGTTCCGGTTTTCTTCCTGAATTCTGGCCACTCTCCAGAATGAGCTCATGATTTATTGTCCAAGATATGTATAACCTCCATGCTCTGTGACATGGCCATGTTCTTGATAGCTGAAGGGAATGGGAACATCTCAGATATTAGTGTGACCAGTAAAGTCTCATTGGAGAAACCCTGCTTTGGGCCATTTGCTTACCTATGGTTCTGTTGCCTTGAATGTCAGGAAGGTCTTTGTTTCAGGCCACCCCTTTTTGAAGCCTGAAGAAACAGTTTTCAAATGGAAATGAATGGGCATCACCTGTGGCTCATTGCTTAATTTCTTTGGAAAGGGATGTGTCTTAATCAGACACTAGGCCCTGGTTGAGGCTGTGGCTAAGATTCTCAGCTCCTGATAAATCTAAAGAAGATCCCATGTGTGCATCCAAAACCAAAATGGCAAAAGGATCAGTCATTGTGGATGAAGTCTCTTGCCTTCCTCTGTTAGGTTCCTGACGTCCATCAAGTGAGAATAGGATTCCTATAGGTCAAATGAGTTATTCAAAGTCCTGCATAAGTGCTTGGTTTTTCTCATTATGCCAAATCACATAAGCAATCTATACCTGACAGTCAGTAGGCCTCAAATTGGAGAAGCAGAGCAGTATTAACGGCACGCCTATTTGATCACTCTTGGTTCACAGAAAGGGTTTCCAGACCACCCTAAATTTAGACAAATGAGGGGCAATGGTGGATATTTTGGACACTGCCTTGGGCTGCATCCCTCATGGAAACCTCCAGCCAGAGTTTATGATGAGTGCCTATATGGATGAAGATGAGGGCCATGTGGGAATGTTTTGGTTTTAATTGTGGTCATTTGTGTGGCGGTTGGAAGAGATGACAGGGTCCACATGGGCTTGAACTCTGGTGTGATTCTCCTTGGAGACTGAGTTCTGGAACTGACCTCAGAGAAGTATTGCCATTAATTGTGTTGGCATTGTAGGAGGCCACACATGAGAGTTGCCCTTGAAACCTGAGATCTAGGCCCAGGATGGCTTTCCACAGAGAGCTGAAAATCTCAGCAAGGATATCACATGATTTTATTCTGAAAAACTTGGCAGCCATAGTTAGAGTCAAAAGACACATGGACCTCACGTTGTAGACCTCAATGGGCCTGGCTTCATGTGACCTTTTGGCCAGTGTTTGGGAAGCCTTGCCTGTTAGAGTTCCTCAGAGCTTTCATTGAAATGAGCTTCCTCCCCATGTAATGGTTCCTGGATGAATGGAAACCCCAAAGTGCCTCCAACTTCATTCTTGAAAAATGGAAAGAAAAACACCATGAAATTTTTGAAATTCCCAATGACCAGATGGCACTGGAGAACCATTGGATGTCCTGTTGCTGATCATGAGTGTAACAGACAGTGCCTTGATTGACTGGGTTTCATGAAAATGGTGTATAACAGAGATGCCAGTAAGTTGGAGCCTGCTGAGTAGTGGGCCTAGAGCAGTGGTAGGCAGGTGTGTGATAATACATCTGTGATGTGGCCATGTGGATCTGCCATTGGCGTCCAAATGGCTTGTGACTGACTTGATGCAGCCAGGAGACCATTATATGAAAAGGCATCTTGTTATATGCAGAGTTTTCAGGGCAATGTTCAGAATTAGGTTGCTATGGTCAAGGTGGCAAGCAATGTGGAATAGAAGCCCAGTTGGTGCATTCTCCTGCAGAGCCTGACCCACCACACGTTACAAGACTCCCTCATGCACTGTGTCCCAGTTGAACTCCTTGTATGTCATGAATCAAATACCAAACTCCCAGTGCAGCAGCAAAAAAACACCACGAAAAGTGGAGGATGACCAAATGGCTTCAAAGTCCACACGGGGTGTCACTTTGCCCGAAGAGGCCACAGTTTACCTACAAAGAGACTTCAGCACTGCTGCCTCATGTTCATCGGAAAATAAGAAACCATGTCCTCCAGGTCACATAGATACTGACCCAGGTTTGATGGTCTCACTTCAAAGGAAGCTAAAGCTCCTGACAACAACATATATTTCAAATGCCCAAACTCAGAGGCAGTTTCTCAAGAAGTCTTTAGGCCAGCATAGCTCCATGATTGTGGAGTGTTTACACTGTCCCTTACTTTTGGAAACTCCTCTACCACCTCCAAGGTTGTGAACTCCTGAGCATTTTCCATTCCACATATGTATTCACAGATTTTCTAACTCTTCTTTTCTAATTGTGTTTTACCTGGGGCGAAGATAATTTCAAGGCATTTTTCTGGATGAGAGTGGGAATATTTTTTGTGGCACATATTTGCATACACATTGGATTTATTTTCCTATTTTCCATTTGAAATACTGAATCCGTGACACTAACCCATACCCTACTTGTCTCTGACTACTAATCCTAATAAGATGGAGAAAAATAACCCAAACCGATTATAAATACAAGCAGTTCAGAGGAGGCATGGTGTATAGTTGGACATGGCTTTTGCATGACAAAATGTAGGTGCTATAAATCTAGTCGATTTAAATTGAAATAGTTCTCCATGTATTTTTAAATTTAACAAATATGTGAATTCCTCTCTCCCATTTTATGTAACCTATTGAGCACATCTATTTTTATATGCACATATAGAATACTACCTGGTATCACACATACGTTCTTGTGAGGTGTCTGACTTGACAGATACAAATGATGAGAAGTGATCACTCCACCTAAACGCTATGGGATTTGAAAATTCATCCTATGTGTGAGCCTCCTAGTTGAAAAATATTATACATAAATCCATGTTCAGTAAATTGAATATTTTTCTATCTGTGTAAGATATATATATCACGGTGAATTTCGATTGGCATATATATTGCTACTTTTTAATGTCTCTCTCTCTCTCTCTGTGTATATATACACACTCCAGATTTTTTTAAAATATAAAATATATATGCCTTATTATACACTCCCTAAATTTTTTCATATTCATGTATGTGGATTTATAGTCAACATTTCAAAAGGTTATTCTCTGAAATATTCATCCACCTGAAATACATATTTGCTTCCTAGTAATGAAAACTAACTTCAGTGAATGGTGCATACATATCCTAATATTTCTACAATAATTGACCCAGTTTCTCATTAATACAAGTAGATTCATATGGGACATGATGTGTATTTTCATGTTCATTCTTATTCGCCACTGGTACATTACTATTTCTTCAGGTAATGCACATAATAGAGTATATATTTCATCCACAAGTTAGCAAAATTATGGGTATGTGTTTCACTTTCAATAATTTTCTGTTTCAGAACACATGTATTCCTCCATGTTTCTTGACTGGTCTTTTCATGAGACTTCTTACCAAACCCATTATTTTCGATTTCCATAATCCCTTTTGAAGCAAAACTCACACACCGTTCATGATAAACCATAACCCTAATATTACCATTAGATGTATAACTGGATGGAATGAATGATTGTATATCAATATAAGATTTCTTATATATTTTCAGATATCAAATCAATCCATTATTTAAAGTGGAACCAGTTATATTATTTATTCACAGTATAGTCTATTTATGCATTGTCTCTATATTCATAGACACAGGGTACACCTCATTGTAAACTCAATACTAATTTATACGTATTCAAATTATGGCTCCCAGAAATGGTGGAAGAAATATTCATGTCACCTGATCTACATATACAATTTAACCCAGTAATATTCTGGACACAAAAAGAAAAGGTCACACTTATGTTTCTACCAAAGCCTAAATGTAAAGTTAACATGGATTACTAAAAACATCCATGTCCAGGTTGCCTAATGCTCTCAAAAGTCAATCCTATTTGTGACAATATATTCGTTTCTTCCTAAGATAATATATCCAAAATCAACCCTGTTGAAAATGCCTAATTCTATCACACACTTTATACTTTGCCTGATTTCGTAATGTCTCTATTGATATCTGCTTTCCTACATATTTTCCCCAGTTCATCATTGTGATGGTTCATATGTGCTCACATTTACATTCACTCTCTAACCAAAACCCTATTGCTAAAAAACTTTTGTTCCAAATCCTATACTCACTCTCCTTCCTAAACATACCAACTATCTTCCTAATCCTACCGACTATCCCTTTTTGACTGGATGTTCTCTTCTACATTCAATCATCCAAGTAATGTTCAGGTGAGCGTCAGAGGAAGAGACCACCAAGAGACTGTCTCATGGAACAGCAAAGGGTTTATTGGGGGTCCAGCATGCTGGGGCTCAGAGCTCCCTTGAATCAAGCAGAGAGCCCTGAGGACATCTTAAGCAGAGCTTATGTGTTTTCCTTGTAGAGGGCAGGGAGGGAAGTTTATTGATGGGTCAGGGCGAGTGGGCAGTTTGCATGCAACCGGGAGAGGGAGTACATTATATATTTTGGAATTTGGAGACAGCACATTCTGGGAACAAGATTAGCAAACAGTTCTCAAGATTTCAACAGTGTTTTGTTAAGCATACAGAAAAAGAGGAAGTGACAAGTACCATTTTATTAACCTTTCATTCCCCACGTCTTCTTCTGGCTACTTTTAATCATAAAAGTGATCATTGGAGTGGTGTCACATTCTATGTCTGCTAGTGGGGTATTACCATAAGTTTAACTTGTCTAATTTGAGGTTGGAGAAATGAAAATACATGGTTGAGCAAACAGGGTTTTATAGTTAGCAAGAATGTGAGTATTATTATTGGACTGGCCAAGGTTGATAAACGTATAGTTAACCAGGGGGACTGTGTGAACCAAGACTCAAACCACCCTTTTTGGGCCTCTCTCTTTCGTTGACACTCTTCAAGGCATCCTTTTATTTTACTCATAAATTTTTTACAACTCCAGTATTGTTGCCATAAAAATAACATTCTTCCCTCAATGCAGCACAAAGGCACCATTCTCTCATGAAGAGGAGGTCCAACCCTCGATTGTTGTATGAAACAACATCAGAGAGAGAGGTTAAAGATTCCCACAAAGCTGTGATGGAGGTTTCTAATATCTTTAAGTTTTGGTCTATTGCTGCTTCTAATTGGGTATTTTGCTGTGTACCATGGACCAAGGCAGTGGTTCCTGTGACCTCCCCTGCAGCAACTCGTATTCCTAATAGGATGGCTGAAGTGAGGGATATATGTTCCCTGTGGAACCGGGTTGTATGCCCCCCTGTTTGATCTTCAAATGAACCTGCATCATGATAGAGCACTCTGGGTAACCTCTGCACCATTACACATTTAATCACCACTGTTGACCATTTAATGAAAACATAAAAATGTTTAAGTATATAGAATTATACTCTTGTAGGAACAGTCAAGACAAGGCACCTAAGATAGCACCAAAGCTAGGGAAACAGTCCTATTTGGTTGCAAACGGATTCAGAGGGCATTGCTTCTGTTGTAATCAATTAATCCCATGAACCCCAAGTTTAGGAAGTTTCAGAATTTTGTACCCAACATGTAAGGGAATGTGCTCAGAAGTTCACAGTCAGCAGAAATTCACAAAAAGCAGTTTTTTTATGTTTTTTTCCTCTGTTCTGAGCAAA
This sequence comes from Callospermophilus lateralis, assembly GCF_048772815.1. NCBI lineage: Eukaryota > Metazoa > Chordata > Mammalia > Rodentia > Sciuridae > Callospermophilus > Callospermophilus lateralis. Next base: position 1,639,468 of record NW_027513434.1, read on the forward strand.
TTAACTTTTCAAGGACACCTGGGAGGGGGAGAGATATTTCATCCCTTTCTTTTTTCCGCTTGCCAGCTGTTACCATGGAGCCAGTTGGTAACTTCTTTATCATAGAAATGTAGCCATCTCTTTGAAGCCCCAGCTCAAAGTCAGAGGCCTTGTTCACATATTTTGTGAAAAACTAGTAAGGGGGTGTCTAGCTTACAAGTACTGATTGTTTTAGCCAGTGGCCAAGTAGAACAGGGCCACATGAAAACAGGAAGTTTGTCTACACTGAACTCTTTTATAGGGACTCTTTTGCTGAACGTCCTAAAGTCAGCCATGGTGAAGACATCTGGAGAAGATCAGTTAAGACTTTTCTGTGGGTGTGGAACAGAGGGGAAAGAGAGGGAAGGCGGGACTTAGAGCAGTTCCGAGGATCTGAGAATGAGTACGGAGAGATGTAAAAGAATAATGGGAAAGGGGTTTGGGATTTTCTAGCAACAAAAACTTGAGCAGTAGAACATGTAGAAAAGAGGGGAAGATGGGAGTGTGTATCCAAAAAGCCTGTGAGGGACTTTAAATTCTTAGTAACCTGTTTTCAGTGATGACAAAGCAACTTTAAAGACCATTTTTATTACATCTTGGATAGGGGTCTTCTCAGCTATTTTGAGCTTTAGGTTAGCTGGTAAAAGGACCTGGTGAAACCCCGTATGGGTGCTGACAGGAGAAGAGAGGAGTGAGTGGGTAGAGTGGTAACTAAGTACCTGCTACCTCAGCAAGGGGGCAATGGTCTGAGAACCGGCGGATGTTTGGGTTGTTGATCTAGTAACGGGATGGGAGAAATCAGGTTGTTGAGGTGGGAGTGACAGCAGAGAGACTAGAGCAGAAGGCTGAGGGTGAGGATCTATTGGAGAAGCATAGTTCAGGATGTGAGCGAAGGACGGAAAAGGCCTCCACATAGGGGAATCTCTTTTCATGCCTTTGAGCCCTTCCCAAAGTTAAAAAGGTTACACAGAATTTGAGGATCTAGAGACCCCTCTGGGTGCCATCGATTTAGGTTATCTTATTGGTAATATGGCCAATGCTGTGTACTGAATTTGATTAGGAGTTTGGGTTCCATCGTGCAGCCCCTGTATGCTCACATCCCCTTGATTACAGAAGAAGTCGGCTTTTCCCACACACAGCCATGGCTGTTTGTGGCTTTGATAGTTCACCGGGCAAACATAGTAATCTAGGCTAGCCGACCTGCATCTGGCTCACGTGTCCCTACATCCATATGTTTGTTTCCATTATATATGATACGGAAGGGATTTAATGGAATTTTAGTGGGATCCTCTTCTTCAGGGATATCTGAATAGGAAAGACATATAGCCAGCTGACAAATGTCTGGGTGGAGAGATGGCCACCAGGTCCCTAAGGGGGCTGTATGCAAGATTGATTAAACTTCTTGTCCAGTAGGATTTGTGATCAGCCATCGCTGCTGAAAGGGGTGATGAGGGTTAGAAATACTGGTGGTCAAGGGGAGAGTCTATAGCCTTATCCACACGGCGAATGTGCAATTTGAAAGGGTTACCAGTCTTTTCCAGTTTCCAGCCAATTCCAGTTTCCAGTCAATGTCTGGACAGGGCGCAGGCTTGAGATGAGAGGCATGCATCCAGGAAGTGATTCCATCTTCCTTTACCACTGTAGGTGTTATAAGTAGCACCTGGAATGGTCCTTTCCAGCGGGGTTCCAGCGATGTCACCTGATGTCGTCTTACGAAGACAAAGTCTCTTACTTGATATCGATGTGGAGTCCCCTCGTCCCCAGTTTGGTAGGCAGTGGCCAGCTGTTTTCACAGGTGTCACTGAATTCTTTCAAGAGCTTTAAGTCTGTCAAGCAAGCTGGTGTGGAAGGGATTGTAAGGTCTTAGAGTTGGTGTTAGGTCCCTTACTGGAGGAGGGGCACCATAGAGAATTTCATAGGGGGTGAGGTTACACTAAAATCAGAGTGAGTATTTTCTTCATTTAACAGTGCATAAGGCAGGAGCATAGTACAATCTTTTATTCCGGTCTCTAAGCTTAATTTTGTTAAGGTCTGTTTAATGGTTTGGTTCATTCTTTCTACCTGTCCTAAACTCTGGGGTCTATAAGCACAATGTAACTTCCAATTAATCCCCAGGGTCCTGGCTAACCCCTGACTTACCTGGGCCATGAACGCCGGTCCATTATCAGACCCTATTAACTTAGGCAGGCTGTATCTTGGAAAAATATCTTCTAGGATATTCTTGACCAAAATTTGCGCTATTTCTTTTCTTTTTTTTTTTCTTTTTTTTGTGGGGAATGCTTCAATGCATCCTGAAAATGTATCTACAAAGACTAGGAGATATTTAAGTCCATACCTTGCTGGCTTTATTTCAGTAATGTCCACTTCCCAGTATTGTCCTGGTTTGGTTCCTCGTATGTGCTTTCATACAGGAAGCTTGGAAGGGTAAGCATTTACCAATTGATGAACCCAACAGGCTTTTGTTACCCATTCAGTTATTTTCTTCACTGTGAGTCTGTTAGTGGAAAACTCTGTTCTTGATCCTTCAGGAATGCCTGCAGTTTCTTTGAACCAAGGTGAGTGAGTTGATGTACATTTTCTACTGACATAGTTAGAGCCGTGGCTCTTGGAGTTTTTACTGAAAGATTTAGAAATTCCACTTAAGGGCCTTCAGGGTTAAAATTTATTTTGGCCCAGAGCTTGGTGAGCAGATCTCCGCCGATCAATGGGGCCAGGCATTCTGGGACTACTAGGAAGGAGTGATGGATTTTTCCTTTTCCCAGGTCCATGGTCCTCTTAGTTGTCCAAGCCCGATATTTACTGCCATTAGCCCCTTGAAATAGAGATTTTTTATTTGATAGAGGGCCCAATGTGGCCTTATGGGCTCAGTATATTGCCCCTGTATCCACTTCAAAGTTTACTGGGGTCCCCTCCACTTCAAAAGTTACTCTGAGCTCGGGGAGGGGATCTGAGCCCCGACTTTCTTAGTCATCCTCCAGAGTCAGAATGGCTGGCTGGCGTGGCTGTCGCTTTCTATGTCAATTTTGGCCCAGTGTCCTTTTTGTTTGAGTAGGCACATTGATCTGAGGCCAAGGGTGGCCTCTGTCGTGGGCCAATGTATACCTTCTTGTCTCCCTGTTTCTTAATTTTTGGCCTATTTGTTGTTGTGACCTGGACCTTAGTCAACGCCTTACTCTGCCTTTTGTTTCTTTTATCCTCCATTTGATCCCTTCTCTTCCTCAGTTTCTCTCTTATAGTATACCTTCTCAGCTTCTCTGACTAAATCTCTCAAAGTCATATCTTGTAATCAATCTAAGCTTTGTAACTTTGTTTTAATATCCAGGGCAGTTTGCCCAATAAGGCCATCGTGACAGATGCCTTTTGATTCTCTGCCTGACGATAAAAAGGATTATAGCTCCTATATGCCTCCATAATTCTCTCTAGAAACATAGAGGGAGATTCGTCAGGCCCCTGATAATCTCTCTTACCTTGGCCAAATTAGTTGGTCACTAGCGGCTGCTCGGAGACCCACTATGAGAGCCCGGCGATAAGTGGACAGATGCTCCCTACCTTCAAAGGTGTTGGGGTCCCAGTTGGGTCGGTTCAAGGGAAAGCCGGCTTTGATTATGTTGGTAAGTTGTGTCGGATGCAAACCTGGTCCAAGGATTTTTTTTTAGCTTCCTGGAGAATTCCCTTTTTTTCCTCTGTCATGAAGAAAGTCCCTAGCAGTTGTTGGCTGTCATCCGAAGTAGGCTGGTGTGAAAACATCAATGACTCAACCACACCTGAGAGCCGGGTGGGGTCCTCGGTAAAAGGGGGATTGCTATTTTTTAAGTTACATAGGTCTGAAGAGAAGAACGGCCAATACTGGTAGGCTTGAATTTTCCCTCAATGGCCATTGTCAATCATTGGTCCATAGGGTCGAAGGGGAGGCATCCCAAGAGTTCCAGGGTTTTCAATCATTCACCGCCAGCGAGTTCCTTTAGCAGGGCCAGCTTCCTCCATGGGAGGAGGTGCTGTGTGTGCTGCAGGGGAATTACCTGGAGGGCGCTGGGCCGGCTTAGCTTCCTTCAATGGAGGAGAGGCTCAGTCAGCAGCAGGGGTATCACTTAGAGGGTGTTGGGGGTTAGAGGATGAGGGCAGGGAATAAGGAGGGGGAGGAGAGTCCAGTAGACTCAAATCTGGTGACACAGGGAAAACAGAGTGTGGAGGAGGAGGAGGAGCAGAGTGTTTGTGAGTTCCTGGGGGAAGGAGTCATTGCGGGGGCAGGGGCAAGGAAAGGCTTGACCCATTGAGGAGGAAATTTGCAGAGGTCCTGCTGAATTAAAATATATGGCTGTTGATCCAGATGACTATCTGGCCACGGCTGAAAGACAATATCTCTGAATTATAAATTAGTGGGAAGTAGAAAGATCCTTCTAGGGGCCATCCGACTCCAAAGGTGGGCCATTCTGAGGTACAGAGAGTCTACCACATCCGGGGCTTTACTGAAATAAAGAGATTCTGAGCCCTTAAACGGACTTTGGTATAGTGATCAAGGGTCAGGGACAGAGGCATTGAAGTGCTCTGTTCCATAATGAGAGATACACAAACAGTGAAAGCAAGACACATGACACAGGCAAGACAAGACAATAAAGACAGGCAATGGACATTCAACACTGAGACCATGACTGAGTAGCCGGCAAAATCCGATGGACTGGCAATACTGAATCCGAAACAAAATATCACTGAGTCAAGGAGACTATTGTTCCTCAATTTCCCGAGTCCTCTCAGGCGTCCTCCAGGGACGTGGCCTGTGGTTCTGTAACACGACTGTCAGCCACCATCAGAGAGAGCTCACACTCTTCATTGACAGCCATTTTGCCAAACCCTAACATGAAACCTGAAACCAGAAAGAGGCGCCTTACTTATCTGAGGGGGGTCCATTGGGGTCTCTCGTCCACCGCTGCTTGATCTCTGTGGAACCTCCATATGTAAAGGTCGGGCTAGTGTCAGAGGAAGGGACAACCAAGAGACTTTAACATGCAACAGCAAAGGATTTACTGGGGGTCCAGCATGCTGGGGCTCAGAGTTCACTTGAATAGAGCAGAGAGTTTTGAGAACAGCTTCAGCAGAGCATATATACTTTTCTTGGAGAGGGCAGGGAGGGAAGTTTATTGATGGGTAAGGGTCAGTGGGCAGTTAGCGCTTAACCGGGTGAGGGAGTACAATCTGCAGTTTGGCAGATGGGGACAGCACATTCTGGGAACAAGATTAGCAAACAATTCTCAAGATTTCAACAGTGTTTTATTAAGCATACAGAAACACAGGAAGTGACAAGTACCTATTTTATTAAACTTTCACTACCAACTATCCCTTTTTGACTGGATGTTCGCTTCTACATTCAATCATCCAAGGTACAAGGTCCTATGTCATTGTATATGGATTTATCTGAGACAACTTTGCAGAAAGTAATTCAAAGCTAAGTAGTCCCAATCAAGGGACCAATGCCCTTCTGGGCTTCAAATCTTACTTAGATTTCTGTTTTCATACATATATTTTACCTATGTATTCTACATATATTCAAATATATATATATATATATATATATATATATATATATCATAGTATATATATTTCATCCAGAGTTTCACAAATTTATAAGAATTTTTTTTCATGTTTAATCAATTCCTTCTTCAGAACACATTTATTCCTCCAGGTCTCTTGACTGGTCTTTTCATGAGACTTCTTGCCAAACACATTATTTTTGACTTCCACAATCACTTTTGAAGCAAAACTCACACACTCTTCATGATAAACCATAACACTCATATTACCATTAGAATGTAACAGGATGGAATGAATGATTGTATAGCAATATAAGATTTTCTGTATATTTTCAGATATCAATTCAAAAAATTATTTAAAGTTGGAACCAGTTATATTATTTATTCTCAGGATAGTCTATTCATGCATTATCTCTATATCCAAAGACTCCAGGTACACCTAATTTTACACCCAACACTTATTTATACGTCTTCAAAATATTGCTCACAGAATTGGTGGAAGAAATACTCATGTCACCTGATGTCCATATACATTTTATCACAGTAATATTCTCGACAAAAAAGCAAAGGTCACACTTTGATTGTACGAAAGCCTAAATGGAAAGTGAGCGTGGATTACTAAAAACATCTATGTGCAGGTTGCCTAATGCTCTCAAATGTCAATCCTATTGTTGAGTACATATTTGTTTCTTCCTTAGATTATATATTCAACAACAACCCTGTTAAAAATGCCTAATCCTATCACTGACTTTATACTTTGCCTGATTTCATAATGTCTGTATTCATATCTGCTTTCCTATATATTTTCCCCAGTTCATCATTGTGACTGACTCTTCACATATACTAACTTTTACATTCACTCTCTATCTGAAACCCAATTGCTGAAGAACTTTTGCTGCCAATCCTATACTCACCCTTCTTCCTAAACCTACCAACTATCTTTCTAATAATACCGACTATCCCTGTTTGACTGGATGTTCTCTTCAACATTCAATCATCCAAGGTACAAGGTCCCATGCCATGGTATATCGATTTATCTGACACATCTGTGCAGAACAAAATTCAAAGCTAAGTATCCCAATCAAGAGCCTAATGCTCTTCTGGGCTTCATATCTTACCTAGATTTCTGTTTTCATACTTATATTTCACTTGTATATTCTTGTAAATATCACAGGTACCCAATACCATTATTCATCAATCAGAATGATTCCTAAGCCAAATCGAACCTGTTATTAAGCCTTACCATACACTTTTCCCTCAATCTAACTATACAGAAGAGCAGGGACAGAGTTTGTCTTACAATACAGAAATAGAGGGGATCTTCCACCGGCAGAGAACCTCAAGGTCCATGCAGAAATGATCCCTGGAGAAGATGTATGCAGCTATTTAGGACCTGAGAGAGCAAAAGTCATCTTCCATGGCAAACAACCTGCTCAGAATGAAGGGATTTGTCTGAATCAGCCACTTTCTTCTTTATGTAGAGAAGATGGACCAAACGAGGCTTGTATGGTGAGCTGTTCCCAGGTGCCTATGGTTGATATACCATTTTAACTTGTGAAACTGTCACAGGAAGTAGAGGCAGCCTCCATCACATGAGACCCTTCGAAGCTACTGTTAAAACAAAGTGGTTGCCAAGGTAGTGTCATAATTCAGTTCCTGAAGGAAGTGAACTAATTTATTGGTGATGGAGCTCTCTGAACTTGGGATCCAAGAAGCCTGGCATCCAGAGACAGTCCCAGTCACAGTCCCAGTGGGCTAACTTATTTGGATTTACCAAGAACAGAGTAAGTCTTTTTTGGTACCTACTGATATGATGATGGCCAAATGCCAGGAAAGCTCTGAAGAGGGGTCTTTCATGAAAAAGCAGGTAGTGGCTCACCCCTGGCTCCTGACAACTTCACAGTGTTGGCCAAGGAGACCAGATCTGAGACAGGACAGGCCATTTTGGGGGAACAAATAATGGCCAACCAGTCAGAGGACACTCCGGATATTCACAGACCTTCTTGGGTAAAGAAGTTGCCTTTGTGGGTGTGGGTGTGTGTTTGTGGCTTTGTCACATGTTCTGAGAATTGATAGGAAAAGCAGTTTGTTTGGTTTGAAGTGGACTATTTCTAGTAAGTCATTTGACAAGGCGAGTGTTTCTAGGTCTGTGTATCCCACTGTGTCCGTGGTTGTCGACATTAGAAAAGAGAATGTATCAATGGATGTGTCCTGTCTAGTAGAAAGCTTCCCAGCATTCATTCTGCCCAATTTGTGAATGGACTGCGGTTTGACTTTTCGATTGGCAACACCTCCTATCTCCTTAAGTTTCTGTTTTCTTCCTGAATTGTGGGCACTGTCCAGAATGGGCAAATGGTTTTGTGTTCAAGATATGTACCACCACCAAACTCTGTGACATGGCCATGTACTGGATAGCTGAAGGAAATGGCGAGCATCTCAGAAAACTCAGATACCAGCGTGACCAGAAGAGTCTCAGTGGGAAACCCTGCTTTGGGCCTTTTGCTTACCTATTGTTCTGTTGCCCTGAATGTCAGGAAGGTCTTTGCCTCAGGCCACCCCTTGGTGAAGGCTGAAGCAAACAGTTTTCAAATTGTAATGAATGGGCATCACCTGTGGCTCTTTGCTTAATTGCTTTGAAATGGGATGGGTCTGAATAAGCCTCTTTGCCCTCTGTGATGCTGTGGTTAGATTTTCAGCACCTGAGGGATCTAAAGAAAAATCTCTTCTGTATCCAAAACCAAAATAGCCAAAAGAACAGTCATTGTGGATGAAGTCTCTCGCCTTCCTCTAAGGATCCTGACCTTTATCAATTGTGAATCGGGATCTTTCGGTCAAATGAGTTCTTCAAAGCCCTGCAGAGGCTAGCCCAGAGATGCGTGGGTTTTCTCATAACTCCAATTCACATAAATAATCTAAACCCCAGAGCCAGTAGGCCTCAAATTGGGGAATTGGAACAGTATTAACAGCAGTCCTATTTGATCACTCATGGTTAACAGGAAGGGTGTCCAGGACACCCTGACTTTAGGCAAATGAGGGGCAAGGAAGTTTATTTTGGACACTGTCTTGCACAGCGCCCCTCATGAAAACCCCCAGCCAATGGATATTATGTGTGTCTATTGGAAGAAGATAAGGGCCATGTGGGAGTGTTTTGGTTTTAATTGTGGTCATTTGTTTGGCGTTTGGAAGAGATGACTGGGTCCACCTAGGATTGAACTCAGGTGTGATTCCCCTTAGAGACTGTGTTCTGTAACTGACCTCAGAGAAGTATTGCCATGTATTGTGTTTGGATTTTAGGAGTCCACCCATGAGAGTCGTCCTTGGAAACTGAGATCTACGCCCAGGGGGGCTTTCCACAGAGCACTGGGAATCTCATCCAAGATATGCCATGATTTTATTCTGAAAGATTGGCAGCCGTAGTTGAGAGTAAAAACACACATGGACCTCACATTGTAGACCACAATGTGACCTTTTGCCTACTCTTTGGGAAGCATTGTCTCTGAGAGTTCTCCAGAGCTTTCATTGAAATGAGCTTCCTCATCATTTAATGGTTCCTGAATGAATTGAAACCCACAGTGCCTTCAACTTCATTTATGAAATTTCAAAAACTTCATTTTTGAAATTTCCATGACCAGGTGGCACTGGAGAACCTTAGGATGTCCTGTTGCTGATCATGAGGGTACCAGACAGTGCCTTGATTGACTGTGTTTCATGAAAATGGTGTAGAACTGAGATGTCAGTAAGTTGGAGCTTTCTGAGTAGTAGGCCTAGAGCAGTGGTGTGCAGGTGTGTGATAAAACATCTGTGGTGGGGTCATGTGGATCTTACACTGGCTCCAAATGGCTTGTGAATGACATGGTGCAGCCAGCACACCCTTGTATATAAAGGCATATTGTTACATAGAGAGTTTTCAGGGCAATGTTCACAATCTGGTTGCTATGATCAAGGGGGCAAGCAATGTTGGATAGAAGCCTGGTTGTTGCATTCTCCTGCAGACCCTGACCCCCCACATATTACAGGACACCCTCCAGGACTGTGTCTCAGTTGAACTCCTTATATGCCTTGAAGCAAATACAAAACACCCAGTGCAGGAGCAAGAAATAACACGAACACTGGAGGATGACCAAATGGCTTTCAAGTCCACATGGGGAGACACTTAGCCCTAAGTGGTCACAGTTTAGCTACAAAGAGAAAATTCAACACTGCTGCCTCATGTTCATTGAAAAATAGGAAACCATGTCCTCCAGGTCACATAGATGCAGACTCAGCTTTGATGTTCTCACTAAAAAGGAAGCTAAAGCTCCTGACAACAATGTATATTTCAAGTGCCCAACCTCATTGTCAGTATCTCCAGAAGTCTTTAGGCCAGTAGAGTTCCATGTTTGTGGAGTTTTACCCTGTCCCTAAGTTTTGGAAGCTCCTCTAAAGCCTCAAAAGTTTTAAACTTCTGAGAATTTTCCATTCCATATATGTATTTACAGATTTTCTGACTCTTCTCCTCTAATTTTGTCTTTCTTTGGGCGAAGGTTATGTCAAGCCATTTTCTGAATTAGAGTGGGAAGTTATTTGTGTAACACATATTGCATACACATTGGATTCATTTTCCAATTTTCCATTTGAAATACTGAATCCCTGACACTAACTTATACCCTACTACACTCTGACTACTAATTCTAATATGATGCAGAAAAGTAACCAAATCAGAATTGAAATACAAGCAGTTCAGAAGAGGAATGGTGTATTCTTGAACTTGCCTTTTGCATGATAAAGGTTAGGTGTTATAAATCCAGTCTATTTTTAATTGAATTAGATATCCATGTGTTTTTAAAGTTAACAAATATGTGAATTCCTGTCTCCCTTTGTGTGTAGCCTATTCAGCACATGTATTTTTATATGCACATATCAAATCCCAGCTGGTATCACACCTACATTCTTGTGAGGTGGCTGACTTGGCAGATAAAAATTTTGAGAAGGGATCACTCCTCGTAAACGCTGTTGGAACTGAAATTCAAACTATGGGAGAGCCTCCTAGTAGAACAACATTATACATAAATCCCTGTAAAGTAAATTGAATATGTTTGGATCTGTGAATGATGTGTATTTCATGGTGAATTTCGATTGGCATATATGTTGCTGCATTTTAATATCTGTGTGTGTGTGTGTGTGTGTGTGTGTGTGTGTGTATACACACACACTCTACAGATTTTTCAAAATATGAAATATATATGTCTTATTTGCACTCCCTAAATTCATTCATGTTCAAGTATGTGGATTTATAATCAACTTTTCACCAGATTATTGTCAGAAATATTCATCCACCTGAAATACATATTTGTTTCCTAGTACTGAAAACTACCTTCAGTGAATGGTGCATACAACTCCTGTTCATAGCTGCAGCCTAAGGGGCCCAGCAAACTTCCAGCTGCCTGCAAACTTTCAGCTGCCGGCTGATGATTGGCTCACAGTGGCCCCAGCAACATCTAGCTGATTGGCTCCTCTGCGGTGATGCTCATTGGAGATGCTCATTGAGCTGTTTCCCCACCCTTTCAGACTGCCAGCTGATATTTGGCTCACAGCGGCCCCAGCAACATCTAGCTGATTGGCTCCTCTGCGGTGATGCTCATTGGGCTGCTTCCCTGCCTTTTCAGATCACAGAGCTGCTCATTGGGGGACTTTTTTGACTCCACACGTGACCCAGCCAATCGGCCTCAAGAGCAGGAGGATTGTGGGAAGAGGAGAGAGGCTTGTGTGGGAGGGAAAGGCTTGTGGGAAGCCGGTGGTGACAGTTGGGGCTCTGAGGGTTTTTCCTGAGAGGCTCTTTTGCTTGGCGTGTGTGGTTCTAAAAATAAAGTTGCTTTCTTTTGAAAAGTGGCTCCTGATTGTGCCCAGCCAGACTGCAGCATTTGGTGGCTCGCATGGGGAGCGACTGAGGGTAACTGATAAGGTAAACTGCTTGCCCCTGAGGGCAGGACAAGAGGATGGGTAGCCATTTTAAGATTCCTCTTTTGTTTTGCTTCACATTTGCTTTAAATTGCCTGTCCCTGGAGACGAGTGAGACGGAAGAAAAACCGCTCACATCTGAGGAAAAACTATTTGTGTCTGAGGAACAGATAGAGAGAAAGGCTATAATGATATTTTGTTTTTCCATTTTTATTTCATTCTATCTCTGTTTTGTTTGGTGTTATCTTGTTGGGTTGTATTATAGTAGAAATATGGCATCAGAAATTAGAAAAAAAAAACAAACTGAAAAAGTGTTAAGTAAATTGTTAGAGGAAGGAGGCATCCCAGTAAAATTAAGAGCAGTCAGGGCATACGTTGATACAATACAAAAATGTAGCCCATGGCTTTTTAAGGAGGAGTTGTTAAATATATCACAATGGAACCATCATGGTGACGATTTAAAAAGAATAGAAAAGAAAAGCCCAGGGACTCTGCCAGTTGGCAAATTGCCATTGTGGACTTTCGTATCTTGTTTGTTTAGTCAAAAGCCTTCAGTTCAGACAATGGTAGAGGAAGGAGAAGACATATTGATTCAAGTAAAAGAGAAGGTCTCTCAAGTTAGTCAGACAGAGGAAAAAATTCAAGTAAAAGAGAAGGTCTCTCGAACCAGTCAGACAGAGGAAAAAAATCATGTAAAAGAGAAGGCCTCTCAAGCTAGTCAGACAGAGAAAGAAAGTGTAAAACAGTAAAAGCCATCAGGGGGAAATTTACAACAGGAGACTACTACTAACACCTTTCTATCACCAGAGGGTGTAAGTGTCCAACCAACAGAACCACCTCTACAGGAGACTGCTACTAATACTTTTCTATCACCAGAGGACGTAAGTGTCCAACTAACAAGGCCACCTCCATATGCTGGGAAGCCCCCAACCCCCACAGTTGATAGTTGGGATCCTGAGACAAGATCTCAAATATTAACATGCCCTATATTTGAGGTAGGAGGGCAGCGAGTTTACCATGCTTTAAATTTCAAAACAGTGAAGCAGATAAAAGAGGCTGTAACAACCTATGGTCCTCAAGCACCCTTCACTGTAAGCATGGTCGAAACCATTAACAACTTGAACATGAAGCCAGCGGATTGCGCTAATATGTGTAACGTTGTGCTAAATGGAGGACAATACCTGTTATGGAAGGTTGACAATGAGGAATTTTGCAAGGAGACGGCTATGCGAAATGCAGCAGCTGGTTATCCTCAGAGAAATCTAGATATGTTGTTAGGAAAGGGACCTTATGAGGATCAGCAGCAACAAATTGCATATGATTCTGGTGTATGTGCATAAATTGCTGTAGATGCATTTAAGTCATGGAAGACTTTACAAGGACTTGGAGGTTTACAAGGTCAATTATCTAAAGTAATACAAGGAGCTAATTAACTTTATGCTGAATTTGTCGATAGGCTTATTCAAACAGGTACCAGAGGTTCTGGGAAAACAGAACAAGCAATGCTATTACTAAAAAAACTGGCTTATGAGCAAGCGAATAGTTGGTGCAGAGATATAATTAGACCATGGAAACATGAAGATTTAAACACATATATTAAATTATGTAGAGACATTAATGAACAAGAGCAAGTCGTGGCAACTGCAGTAAAACAGGCTTTAGATGCCAGAGACATTAATGAAGAAGGGCAAATTGTGGCAGCTGCACTAAAACAGGCATTAGATGCCAGGCCAAGAACATGCTACAATTGTGAACAAACAGGACATTTTAAAAGGAATTGCCCATAGGAGGAGGGTTTAACAAAATTACTTATATATATTAAAGGTTTTTTTTTTTTCAATTCCAATTCATCCTGAGGATAGTCCACGTTTTGCATTTACTATCCCTGCACTGAATCATGAAGGTTCTGATCAGAGATATGAATGGAAAGTACTGCCTCAAGGGATGGCTAACAGCCCAACAATGTGTCAAATTTATTTTAACAAAGTAATCAAGCCACTTAGAAATCAAAATCCTGAACTACAAATATTTCACTATATGGATGATGTATTATTAGCACACAAAGCTAAAAACACATTGCTAGAATGTTATGCCACACTTACAAACTTATTAAAAAATAATCTAGATATAGCAATAGATAAAGTACAATTAAATTTTCCAATTAATTATTTAGGTGTTCTATTATCCTCAACCATGTACCGCCACCAAAAATTCAAATACAAGTAGATCAACTCAAATCACATAACGACTTTCAAAAGTTATTAGGAGACATAAATTGGATAAGGCCTTATCTAGGTATACCAACAGGAGAGTTGGGATATTTATTTGATATCCTAAAAGGTCCATCATATCCCAATTCACGGTACATGTTAACGCCTGAAGCAAGAAAGGCATTAAAAATCATTGAAACATATATGGAAAATATGCAATTGGATAGAATTGATATAAGTTTGCCTTTATTATTTATTGTCTACCAACAAAAAATATTCCTACAGGAGTATTTTTGCAAGAAGGTCCATTATTATAGATACATTTATCTTATTCTCCTAACACTATTCTTACTAGGTACCCTGAGGCTATAGGACAATTAATACCCAAAGGAATAAAAGCAGCAAAGTGAGTGCTTGGGATTGCTCCCAATAAAATTATTACTCCACATACTCTGAATCAAATTGATGAGTTAGTTAATGAGTTAAATACTTGGGCAATAATCATGTGCAAATCTAATGTTTCATTTCATAATCACTTACCATCTAATCCTTTATTGTCTTTTTGGTCATCGCATCCTCTAATTTTTCCAAAATTGACAAGAAAAACACCTATCATGAATGCTCCAAATATATTTACTGATGGATCAAATAATGGTACAGCAGCAATAGTTACACCTGATCAAACTTTTACATTTCTAGTACCCAAACAATCAGCTCAAAATGTAGAGCTTAATGCAGTATTACAAGCTTTTGTGATGTTTAAAGATTCTGTATTTAATTTATTTTTGATAGTCAGCATATAGTTAATGCTATAGTATGCCTTGAAGATGCTGGTAGGATTTCCCATTCCTCTACTGTTTTCTCCTTGCTTTCCACTATACAAAGTATAATCTGGGACAGAAAAGATCCATTCTTCATAGGACATATCAGGGCACATACAGGATTGCCTGGAGCCATCAGTTTGGGCAATGATTTAGCAAATAAAAGTACACATGACATACATATTTTCTCTACACTAGAAGAAGCTATAAATTTTCGTAAAAAGTTCCATGTCAAAGCTAATACCTTACAAAAGCCTTCTAAAATAACTAAGGAAAAAGCTAGACAAATAATAAAACAATGTCAAAATTGTGTGACCTTTTTACCACAAGTTAATCTTGGAGTCAATCCTAGAGGATTGATACCTAATCATATTTGGCCGATGGACATCACACACTTGCCAGGATTTGGAAAATTAAAATATTTGTATGTTACAGTTGATACTTCTTCTGGATTTTTGATGGGCACCCTTCATGCCGGAGAAAAAACTAAAGATATTATCACTCATTGCTTACAAAATTTTGCCACTGTGGGCGTTCCCAAACAGTTAAAAACAGATAATGCCCCTGGTTATACTTCTACCTCTTTTAAACAATTTTGGTCATCATTTGGCATTACTCATATAACATTAATCCCATACAATCCACAGGGACAAGGCATAGTTGAAAAAGCTCATCAAACTATTAAAAAGTACTTATTAAAGCAAAAAAGACGCAATTGGGAAAGGGTATATATTCCCCAAAGACAAACTTAAAATAACCCTTTTTATTCTAAACTTTTAAAATTTGGATTCATCAGGACTTAGTGCTGGGGAAAGGCATATGTGTCCAAAAAATGTGCATAAGCCCAAGGTTCTTTGGAAAGATATTCTAACAGGACAATGGAAAGGTCCTGACCCAGTAATTGTCTGGAGTCGGGGGTCTGTTTGTCTGTTTCCACAGGAAAAACAGTAGCCGATTTGGATTCCAGAGAGATTAACCAAGGTCCTGACCCAATGATTGTCTGGAGCCAGGGGCCTGTTTGTGTGTTTCCACAGAGAGAACAACAGCCGATTTGGATTCCAGAGAGATTAACTGAAGCGATTTCTACAGAACAAAAAGAAGATGATTTGACTCAAGTTCATATCAGCTGATATCCAAAATTCCAGTTTGGCTACCCTTACATCTAAGATAGAACCAGGATGCTTTTTTCAATATCTATTTTATTATTGCCTTTTCCCACATTTTATTTTGTTTTTTTGAGCTCATACATACCTAGTTTAATGTTTTGGTGATCAGTTCTATTTTTTGACAATAGAGTTTTTAAACATTGCAATGGAGATTTCACATGTAAAAAGTTATAAGGCCTTTACTATTAGGTTATGTGTTGTATGTATTATATTATGTGTGCACACTTGTGTTTTGTGTTATATGTTTGAATGTTCATATGTCCATATATCATATATGATGAGGGCTCATGAAAAAATTGATCCAAATATTTTTTTATTCACATTATTTAAATGGTTTAATTTAAATTGGGTAAACAGCTGTTGAGGATTGTTTTAAAATGTGAACAAAAAAGGAGGTTAACAGATCTGTTTGTTTTCTTTCACATTTCCTTTTCATTATATTTAATAATTCTCTCCAAGACAATGTAAATTGTTAAGAAAATTGTTTTCTTTCAGTGTTTTCTGGAATGTTACATAATTTTTTCTTTAGCCATTATTGCCAGAATTTCTATCTTCGTCACAGTGCTGGTGAAATCAAAGATAAAACCAATCTACAGCTTCTGCAATAGCCATCACTGAACTGCTTGCAGAACTTGCCTGGACACATTGTGAACTCACATGTATGCATTGTAAACTATCTGTTTGTGCAGCAACTTGTGGTAGTGTTGGGTTATATTTGCTGATGATGTCATTGGTGGTACAATTTTTTCAAAAGGAGCCGTCAATTGGCTTGGTGTATCTTCCTCCCTTCTGAGATTCCAAAAGTAAGGGACAGGGTAAACACTCCACAACCATGGAGCTCTGCTGGCCTAAAGACTTCTTGAGAATCTGCCTCTGACGTTGGGCACTTGAAATATATGTTGTTGTTGGGAATTTTAGCTTTCTTTGTAGTGAGACCATCAAATCTGGGTCTGCATCTATGTGACTTGGAGGTCATGGTTTCTTATTTTCCAATGAACATGAGGCAGCAATGTTGAATTCTCTCTTTTAGGGTAAACTGTGGCCACGGGGGGCTAAGTGTATCCACATGTGGACTGTGAAGCCATTTGGGCATCCTTCACTTTTTGTGGTGTTTCTTGCTGCTGAAATGGAATTTTTGTATTTGCTTCATGAAATACAAAGAATTCAACTGTTACCCAGTGCGTGAGGGAGATCTGTCACCTGTGGTAGGTCAGGGTCTGCAGAAGAATGCATCAACCAGGCTTATATTCCACATAGCTTGCCCCCATGACCATGGCAACCCGATTCTAAACATTGCCCTGAAACCTCTCCATATAACAAGATGCCTTTACATAGAAGGGACTGCTGGCTGCACCATGTCTGTCACAAGGCATTTGGAAGCCAATGGGAGATCCACATGGCGCCACCACAGATGTTTTATCACACACCTGCCCACCACTGCTCTATGCCCACTCCTCAGCAGGCTTCAACTTCTTGGCATCTCTGTTCGGCACCATCTTCATAAAAACCAGTCAATCAAGGCACTGACTGGTATACTCATGATCATCCTCAGGATATCCAAAGATTCTCCAGTGCCACCTGGTCATGGGAATTTTAAAAATTTCATGGTATTTATCTAGCCACTTTTCAAGGAGGAAGTTGGAGGCACTGTGGGTTTCAATTTATTCTGGAACCATTAAATGGTGAGGAAGCTCATTTCAATGAAATCTCTGGAGAACCCTCACAGGAAGGTTCCCAAACAGTGGCCAAAATGTCACATGAATCCAGGCCTATTGAGGTCTACAATGTGATGTCCATGTGTGTTTTGACTCTCAATTATGGCTGCCAAGTTTTTCAGAATAAAATCATGTGATATCCTGGCTGAGATTCCAAGTGCTCTGGGAAAAGCCTCCCTGGGCCAAGATCTCAGTTTCCAAGGGTGACTCTCATGCGTGGCCTCATAAAATCCCAACACAATTTATGCCAGTACTTCTCTGAGGTCTGTTCCAGAACTCATTCTCTAAGGGGAATCACACCAGAGTTCAAGTCCAGGTGGACCCAGGCATCTGTTCCAACTGTCACACAAATGACCACAATTTAAACCAAAACACTCCCACATGGCCCTCATCTTCGTCCATACAGACACTCATCATAACCTCTGGCTGGAGTTTTCCATGAGGGGTGCAGCACAAGACAGTGTCCAAAATAACCTCCCTTGCCCCTCATTTGCATAAAGACATGTTGGCCTGGACACCCATCTTGGGAACCAGGAATGATCAAATAGGCCTGCTGTTAATACTGCTCTGCTTCTCCAATATGAGGCCTACTGACTGTCAGGTATAGATTCTTTTTTTTTTTTTTTTTTTTAGAAAGAGTGAGAGAGTGAAAAGACGGGGAGAGAGAGAGAATTTTAATACTTTTCTTTTTTAGTATTTGGCGAACACAACATCTTTGTCTGTATGTGGTGCTGAGGATCGAACCCGGGCCGCACGCATGCCAGGCGAGCACGCTAGGGCGTGAGCCACATCCCCAGCACCAGGTATAGATTCTTCATGTGATTTGGATTCAGTTGAAACCCAAGCACCTATGGGCTAGTTTCTGCAGGGCTTTGAAGATCTTATTTGAACCAAAGGTTCGTATTCTTACTTGATGGAGGTCAGGAACCTTACAGAGAAAGGCGAGAGAATTCTTCCACAATGAATGCTCTTTTAGCCAATGTAGTTTATGATGCACACATGGGATCTTTCTTTAGATGCATCAGGTGCTGAGAATCTAAGCCACAGCCTCACAGAGGACCTATAGCCTGATTCAGACACATTCCTTTCCAAAGCAATTAAGCAAAGAGCCACATGTGATGCCCATTCATTTGCATTTGAAAACTGTTTTCTTTATGCTTCCCAATGGGTGGCCTGAGGCAAAGATCATCCTGACATTCAGGGCAACAGAAAAATAGGTAAGCAAAAGGCCCAAAGCAGTGTTTCTCCACTGAGACTTTTCCTGATCACAGATATCTGAGTTTTCTGGGACGCTCGCCATTCCCTTCAGCTATCAAGTACATGGCCATGTCACTGAGTTTAGAGGTGGTACATATCTTGGAAACAATATCATGAGCCTATTCTGGAGAGTGGCCAGGATTCAGAAAAAAAACCAGAAACTTAGTAAGATATCAGGGGTTGCTCATTGATAAGGCAAGCCGCAGTCCATTCATAAATTGGGAAGTATGAATGCTGGGAAGCTTTCTACTACACAGGACACATCAATTGAAGCTTTCTGTTTTCTAAAGTCTACAACCACATACACGGTGGGATACACAGACCTAGAAACACTCGCCGTGTCAAACGACTTACTAGAATCAGTTCACTCCAAAGTAAACAAACCGCCTTTCTTACCTATTCTCAGAACATTAGACAAAACCACAAACCCACACCCACACCCACAAAGGCACCTCCTTCCCCCAAGTAGGTCTGTGACTATCCGGAGTGTCCTCTGACTTTTGGGCCATACTATGTTCCCCCAAAATGGCCTGTCCTGTCTCAGATCTGGTCTCCTTGGCCAACTCTGTGAAGTTGTCAGGAGCCAGCGGTGAGCCACTACCTGCTTTCCCAGGAATAGCCCCGCTTCAGAGCTTTCTTGCATTTGGCCTTCCTCACATCTGTAGGTACCAAGAAAGACTGACTCATACAGGAACATGAATGAATTTAGGGAATGTATAATAAGACACACTTATTTCATATTTTGGAAAATCTGGAGAGTATATATATATATATATATATATATATATATATATATATAGACACACACACACACACACACATTAATATTTAGCAATATATATGCCAATTGAAATTCATCACGAAATATAATACATCCACATGTCCAAAAATATTCATTTTACTGAACATGGATTTATGTATAATGTTTTTCACTAGGAAGCTCACCCATAGGTTGAATTTTCAGTTCCATCAGTATTTAGGGGAAGTAATCTCTTCTCACAATTTTTATATCCAAAGTCAGTGAGCTCACAAGAATATACGTGTGTTACCAGGTAGGATACTATATATGCTTAAAAAAATACATGTACTCAATAGGCTACAGAAAAAGAGAGACAGGAATTTACATATATGTTAACTTTAAAAGCTCAGGGAAAAATACTACAATGAAAACTTGACTAGATTTATAACACATACTCTTGATAAAGCAGAAGGCAAATCCAAGCATACACCATGCTTCCTATGAAAGGCCTGTATTTCTATTTAGTTAGGTTTCTTTTTCTCCATTATATTAAGATTAGTAGTCAGAGTCTAGTAGGGTATGGGTTAGTGTCAGGGATTCAGTATTTCAAATGGAAAATAGGAAAATGAATCTAATGTGTATGCAAATATGTGCTACACAAAAATCTTCCCACTCTCATCCAGAACGAAGCCTTGACATAACCATTGCTCCAAGTAAGACACAATTAGTTGAGAGGAGTTAGAAAATATGTGAATACATATGTGGAATGGAAAATGCTCAGGAGTTCACAACACTGGAGGTGGTAGAACAGTTTCCAAAAGTAAGGGAGAGAGTAAATACTCCACAAACATGGAGCTGTGCTGGCCTAAAGACTTCTTGAGAAACTTCCTCTGAGGTTGGGCACATGAAATATATGTAATTGTTAGGAGAATTAGCTTCATTTGTAGTGACCCCATCAAATCTGGGTCTGCATTTATGTGACCTGGATGACATGGTTACTTATTTTCTAATGAACATGAGACAGCAGTTATGAATTCTCTCTTTGTCGGTAAACTGTGGCCACTGGGAGCTAAGTGTCTCCCCGTGTTGTCTGTGAAGTCAGTTGGTCATCCTCCAGTTTTAGTGGTGTTTCTTACTGCTGCACTGGGAGTTTGACATTGGCTTCACGAAATACAAGGAGTTGAACTGGGACAAAATGCTGGAGGGAGTTCTGTCACGTGTGGTTTGTCAAGGTCTCCAAGAGAATGTACAAACCATGCTTCTATTCCAAATAGTTTTCCCCTTGACTATAGCAACCTGATTCTGAACATTGCCCTGAAACCTCTCCATATAACAAGATGCCTTTACATATAAGGATCTGCTGCCTGCACCATGCAAGTCACATGTCTTTGGAAGCCAATGGCAGATCCGGGTGGTCCTACCAAAAATATTTATTCACACACCTACAGTCCACTGCTCTACACTCACTACTCAGCAGGCTCCAACTTATTGGCATCTCTGTTCTACACCATTATCACGAAACCCAGTCAATCAAGGCCCTGTCTGGTACACTCATGATCAGCAACCGGACATCCACAGGTTCTCCAGTGCCACCTGGTCATGGGAATTTCAAAAGTTTCATGGTATTTATATCACCATTTTTCAAAGATGAAGTTTGAGGCACTGTGGGTTTCAATTCATTCAGGAACCATTAAATGGTGAGGAAGCTCATTTAAATGAAAGCTCTGGAGAACTCTCACAGGCAAGCCTTTCCAAAGAGTGGCCAAAAGGTCACATGAATCCAGGACCATTGAGGTCTAAAATGTGAGGTCCATGAGTGTTTGGAATCTCAACTATGGCTGCAAAGTCTTTAAGAATAAAATATTGGGATATCGTGGCTTAGATTTCCCAAGCTCTGTGGAAAGCCATCCTGGGAATAGATCTCATTTTCCAAGGGCGATTCTCATGCATGGCCTCCTAAAATTGCAACACTATTTATTGCAATACTTCTCTGAGGTCAGTTCTAAAACTCAGTCTCTAAGGGGAATCATACCAGAGTTCAAGCCCAGGTGGACAAAGTCATCTCTTCCAACCACCACACAAATGACCACAGTTAAAACCAAAACACTCCCATATGGCCCTCATCTTCTTTTATATAGACACTCATCATAACCACTGGCTGGAGGTTTCCATAAGGTGCGCAGACCAAGACAGTGTCCAAAATATGTTCCCTTTCCTCTCATTTGCCTAAAGTCAGGGTGGCCTGGACACTTGCTGTGAACCTGGAGTAATCAAATACTCCTGTCATTAATTCAGGTCCACTTCTCCAATTTGAGGCCAACTGACCGTGGGGTTTAGAATCTTTATTTGAATTGGAGTCATGGAAAACCCAAGCACCTATAGCCTAGCCTCTGTAAGTTGGAAAAATTCATTTCACTCAAAGAATCCCTATTCTCACTTGATGGAGGTCAGGAACCTTACAGAGGAAGGCGACAGACTTCATCCCAAAGACTGCTCTTTTGGCCATTTTGGTTTGGGATGCACACATGGGAAATTTCTTTAAATCCATCAGGTGTTGAGAATCTAAGCCACAGCCTCACTCAGGGCCAAGGGGCTGATTCAGACAATCCCTTTCCAAAGCAATTAAGCAAAGAGCCACAGGTATACCCATTCATTTCCATTTGAAAACTGTTTTCTTCAGGCTTCACAAAGGGATGGCCTGAGTCAAAGACCTTCCTGACATTCAGTGCAACAGAACAATAGGTAAGCAAAAGGCCCAAAGCAGGGTTTCTCCACTGAGACTTTCCTGGTCACACTGATATCTGAGTTTTCTGAGATGCTCGCCATTCACTTCAGCTATCCAGTTCATGGCCATGTTACAGAGTTTGGAGGGGGTACATATCTTGGACACAAAACCATGGGCTTATTCTGGAGAGTGGCCAGAATTCAGGAAGAAAACAGGAACTTAGAAAGATAGTAGGTGTTGCCCATCCATAAGGCAAGCTACAGTCCATTCATCAATTTGGCTGGATAAATGCTGTGAAGCTTTCTACTAGATAGGACACATCCATTGATGCATTTTTTTTAATGTCTACAACCCCGGACACAATGTGATACACAGACATAGAAACACTCGCCTTGTCAAACGACTTATTAGAAACAGTCCACTCCAAACTAAACAAACCTACTTTTCTACCTATTCTAAGAACATGACACAAGACCACAAACTCATAACCACAAAAAAAAAAGGCACCTCCTTCGCCCAGGTAGGTCTGTGACTATCAGGAGTGTCCTCTGACTTGTGGGCCAATAATGTTCCCCCGAAATGGCCTGTCCTGTCTTAGATCTGGTCTCCTTGGCCAACTCCGTGAAGTTGTCAGGAGCCAGCGGTGAGCCTCTACTTGCTTTCTCAGGAAAAGCTCTGCTTCAGAGCTTTCTTGCATTTGGCCTTCCTCACATCTGTAGGTACCAAGAAAGACTGACTCTGTCTTTGTAAATCCCAACAAGTGAGACCACTGGGGCTGGGACTGGGACTGGCTATGGGTGCCTGGCATCCTGGATCCCAAGTTCAGAGAGTTCCATCACCACTGAAGTGTGATGGAACTGTTTTTAGTTCCTCCTTCAGGAACTGAATGAGGTCACTCTCTTGGCAACCACTTTGTCCAAACGTTGCTTCCAAGGTTCCCATGAGATGGAGGCTGGCCCTAATTCCTGTGACACTTTAACAAGTTTGAATTGTATATCAACCATAATCTCCCAGGAACAGATCTACACACAGGCCTGGGTTGGCTCATGTTCTCTGCTTTAAGAATAGAAGCTGATTCAGACACAACCCTTTATCCTGACCAAGCCGTTTGCCATGGAAGATGCCTTTTGCTCTCTCAGGTCCTTCATAGCTGCCTACATATTCTCCAGGGATCATTTCGCCATGGACATTTGAGGTTATCACCAGGTGGAAGATCCATTATATTCCAGTATTATAAGACCAACTCTTTCCCTGCTTTTCTGTAAAGTAAGATTGAGGGAATACTGTATGGTTAGGGTTAATAACAGGTTCGATTTGGGTTAGGAATCATTTTGCTGGGTGAATAATGGTATTGGGAACCTGCGATATTTATAACAATATAGAGGTGAAATGTATGCATGAAAACAGAAATCTAAGTATGATTTGAAGCCCAGAAGGGCATTGGGCCCTTGCTTGGGATACTTAGCATTGAATTAACTTCTGAACAGATGTCTCAGATAAATCGATATACAATGGCATATGACCTTGTACCTTGGATGATTGAATGTAGAAAAGAACATCCAGTCAAAAAGGGATAGTCAGTAGGATTAGAAAGATAGTAGTTAGGATTAGGAAGGAGAGTGCATGTAGAATTTGCAACAAAAGTTCTTTAGCAATAGGTTTTCGGTTAGAGAATGAATTTAAATGTCAGCACATGTGAAGAGTCAGTCACAATGATGAAATTGGGAAAATATGTAGGAAAGCAGATATAAATAGAGACATTAGGTAATCAGGCAAAGTATATAGTGAGTGATAGGATTAGACATTTTCAACAGGGTTGAGGTTGAATATATTATCTTAGGAAGAAACAAATATGTAGTCACCAATAGGATTTACATTTGAGAGCATTAGGCAACCTGGACATGATATTTTTAGTAATCCATGTTCACTTTCCATTTAGGCTTTGGTACAATCATAAATGTGAACTTTGAATTCTGTGCCCAGAATATTTCTGTGATTAATATATATATATATATATATATATATATATATATATATATATATATATATATATATATGTAGATCATTTGACATGAGTATTTCTCCACCATTTTTAGGAGCAATATTGACTGACTACTACTGACTGATAGGTATAGATTCTTTATGTGATTTGGCGTCATGAGAAAACCCAAGCACCTCTTCATGGCTTGAAGAACTCATTTGACCCAAAGAGCCACAAGTGATGCTCATTCATTTCCGTTTGAAAACAGCTTTCTTCAGGCTTCACAAAGGGGTGACCTGAGGCAAAGAACTTCCTGATATTCTGGGCAACAGAACAATAGGTAAGCAAATGGCCCAAAGCAGGGTTTCTCCACTGAGACTTTCCTGATCACACTCTCCCAGCTCACGTGTAAAGTTAGATTGAGGGAAAAGTCTATGGTTAGGGTTAATAACATATTCGATTTTGGTTAGGAATCATTCTGAAGGATGAATAATGGTATTGGGAGACTGGGATATTTACAAGAATATATAGGTGAAATACAAGTATGAAAACAGAAATCTAGGTACAATTTGAAGCCCAGAAGGGCATTGGGCCCTTGGTGGGTTACTTAGGTTTGAGTTATGTCCTGCCCAGATGTCTCAGATAAATCGATATTCAATGGCATAGGACCTTGTACCTTGGATGATTGAATGTTGAAGAGAACATCCAATTAAAAAAAGAAAGTCCGTAGGATTAGGAAGATAGTTGCTAGGTTTAGAAACAAGAGTGAGTATAGGATTTGGACAAAAAGTTCTCTAGCAATAGGTTTTCAAGTAGAGAGTGAATGTAAATATCAGCACATGTGAAGAGTCAGTCACAATGAGAACTGGGGAAAATATGTAGGAAAGCAGATGTCAATAGAGACTTTAAGAAATCAGGCAAAGTTTAAAGTGAGGGATAGGATGAGATATTTTCAACAGGCTTGAGATTGAATATATAATCTTAGGAAGAAACAAATATATAGTCAACAATAGGATTTACATTTGAGAGCATTAGGCAACCTGGACATGGATGTTTTTAGTAATGCATGCTCACTTTCCTTTTAGGCTTTGGTACAATCATAAGAGTGACCTTTGTTTTCTGTGTCCAGAATGTTACTGTGATAAAATGTATATGTAGATTAGGTGACATGAGTATTTCTTCCACCATTAGTGGGAGCAATATTTTGAAGACGTATAAATTCGTATTGGGGGAACAAAGAGGTGTACCATGTGTCTATGAATATAGAAATAATGCATGAATAGACCATACTGTGAACAAATAATGTAACTGGTTCCAACTTTAAATAATTGATTTAATTAATATCTGAAAATGTAAAGGAAATCTTAAATTGATATACATACATTCATTATAACCAGTCATAAATCTAACGGTAATATTAGGGTTATGGTTTATCAAGAAGAATGTGTGAGTTTTGCTTCAAAAGTGATTATGGAAATCGAAAATAATGTGTTTGAAAAGAAGTCTCATGAAAAGACCAGTCAAAAAATCTGGAGGAATATATGTGTTCTGAAGCAGGAAGTGATTGAAATTGAAACAAATGCCTATAAATTTGTGAACTTGTGGATGAAATATATATCCTATGATGTGCATAAACTGAGAAAATAGTAATGTACCACTGTTGAATAAAAATGAACCGGAAAATACACATCATGTCCCATAGGAAACTACTTGCATTGATATTAAACTGGGTATTACTGTAGAAATATTAGGATTTGTATGCACCATCCACTGAAGTTATCTTTCAGTACTAGGTAACAAATATGTATTTCAGGTTGATGAATATTTCTGAGAATTATCTTGTGAAAAGTTGATCATAAATCCACATACATGAATATGAATGATTTTAAGGAGTGTATAATAAGACTCATATATTTCATATTTTGAAAAATTTGTAGAGTGTGTATTCCAATCAAAATTCATCATGAAATATATATGTCATCCACAGATGCAAAAATATTTATTTCACTGAAAATGGATTTATGTATAATGTTATTCTACTAGGAAGCTCACCCATATTTTGAATTTTCAGTTCCAACAATGTTTAGGAGGAGTGATCTCTTCTCATAATTTGTATCTGCCAAGTCAGCCACCTCACAAAAATGTACATGTGATAACAGATAGGATACTATATGTGCATATAAAAATACATGTGCTGAATAGGCTACAGAGAAATGAGACAGGAATTTGTTGAGAGCCACAGCTGAAGGGGCCCCAGCAAACTTCCAGCTGCCAGCAAATTTCCAGCTGCCGGCTGATTATTGGCTCACAGCGACCTCAGCATCATCTAGCTGATTGGCTCCTCTGTGGTGATGCTCATTGGGCTGTTTCCCTGCCCTTTCAGACCATGGAGCTGCTCCTTGGGGAACTTTTTTGGCTCCACCCAGCCAATCGGCCTCAAGAGCAGTAGGATTGTGGCAGGTGGAGAGGCTTGTGTGTGTGAGAGAGACTTTACAAGGAAGCCAGTAGTGGCAGTTGGGCTCTGAGGGTTTTTCCTGAGGAGTTGTTTTGTTTGCCGTGTGTGGTTCTAAAAATAAAGTTAGTTTTTTTTTTTTTTTTGACAAGTGGCTCCTGAATCATGCCCAGCCAGACTGCAGCATTTTGTGGCTCACATGGGGAACGACTGAGGGTAAGTGATAAGGTAAACTGCTTGCCCCTGTGGGCAAGGTGAAAGGATGGGTAGCCATTTTAAGATGACTCCTTTGTTTTGCTTCACTTTTGTTTTAAGTTGCCTGTTCCTGGAGATGAGTGGGATGGAAGAAAAACCACTCACATCTGAGAAAAAACTATTTACGTCTGAGGAACAGATAGGTATAAAGGACGGATGCACATGTCAGGAGGATAGAAAGGCTATAATGACTTTTTGTTGTTCCCTTTTTAATTCATTCTGTCTCAGTTTTGTTTGGCGTCATCTTGTTGGGTTGTATTATAATAGAAATACGGGATCAGAAATTAGTAAAAAAACAAACTGAAAGAGTGTTAAATAAATTGTTAGAGAAAGGAGGCATCTCAGAAATATCAAGGACAGTCAGGGCATTTGTTGATACAATACAAAAATGTAGCCCATGGCTTTTGAAGGAGGAGTCATTAAATATATCACAATGGAACCATCATGGTGAAGATTTAAAAGGATTAGAAAAGAGCAGCCGAGGGACTATGCCAGTTGGCACATTGCCATTGTGGACGTTCATATCTGGTTTGCTTAGTCCAAAGCCTTCAGTTCAGACAAAGATAGAGGAACCAAGTTTAGAGCATAAAAAGCAATCAGGGGCAAAGTTAAAAAAGGAGACTGCTACTAACACCTTTCTGTCACCAGAGGATGTAAATGTCCAACTAACAAGGCCACCTCCATGTGCTGGGAGGCCCCCAACCCCAACAGTTGATAGTTCGGATCCTGAGACAGGATCTCAAGTATTAACATGCCCTGTATTTGAGGTAGGAGGGCAGCGAATTCACCATGCTTTAAATTTCAAAATAGTGAAGCAGCTAAAAGAGGCTGTAACAACATATGGTCCTCAAGCACACTTCATTGTAAGCTTGGTCGAATCTATTAACACCTTGAACATGACGCCAGCAGATTGGGCTAATATGTGTAAAGCTGTGCTAAATGGAGGTCAATACCTATTATGGAAGGTTGCCAATGAGGAATTTTGCAAAGAGATGTCTAGGCGAAATGCAGCAGCTGGTTATCCTCAGAGAAATCTAGATTTGTTGTTAGAAAAGAGACCTTATGAGGATCAGCAACAACAAATTCCATATGATCCTGGCATATACGCACAGATTGCTGTAGAGGCAGTTAGGGCATGGAAGACTTTACAAGGACATGGAGGTTTACAAGGTCAATTATCTAAGGTAATACAAGGAGCTAATGAATCTTACGCTGGATTTGTAGATAGGCTTATTGAAACAGCTACAGAGTTTTTGGAAATACAGAACAAGCAATGCCATTATTAAAACAACTGGCTTATGACCAAGCGAATCATTGCTGCAGAGGTATCATTAGACCATGGAAACATGAAGATTTAAACACATTTATTAAATTTGGTAGAGACATTAATGAACAAGAGCAAGTCGTGGCAGCTGCAATAAAACAGGCTTTAGATGCCAGAGACATTAATGAAAAAGGGCAAATTGTGGCAGCTTTAGTAAAACAGGCTTTAGAAGACAGGCCAAGAACATGCTACAATTGTGAACAAACAGGACTTTTTAAAAGGAATTGCCCCATAGGAGGAGGGTTTAACAAAACTAGGTATCAAAGGACTAGAATACCGGGTATTTGGCCACAATGACGTAGAGGGAGACATTGGGCTAATGAATACCATTCTCAAACCACCATAGAGGGTACTTCATTATCAAAAAACAAACAAGCACCAGGTGTTTATCCACGATATCATGAAGAAAGGCATCCGGCTCCATTGCCAAAAAATGGACAGGGGGGCCCAATGCTCTGGGGCCCAAAACCGCAAATATATGGAGCACTGGAGGAAACCAGCAACCCCATCAGTGTAGTGCCCACGACACATTGTTCATCAGATCCCTCATCAGACAAACCAGAGGGAGCGCAGGGTTGGACATCTGTGCCTCCGCCAGATCAATACTAACTCCAGAGATGGGAGTTCAAATCATTCCCACAGGGGTGAAACGACCTCTTCCCAAAAGAACAGTAGGCTTATTATTGGGATGCAGCTCTTCTACTCTAAAGGACTTATGATGAGTCCTGGGGTAATTGATCCCGATTATGAAGGTGAAATAAAAATTATAGCCAGTTTTCCAAAGGGTATATCAGTAATTTCTCCAGGAGATAGAATAGCACAATTAATAATAATACCCAGCCCACATGATAAATTTTACAGTTATGCTGTAGAAAGGGGTTCCAAAGGATTAGGCTCCACAGGTGTAGATTGGGCTATGCTTTCTTTAAATTTATATTCTCGCCCCATGCTAAAACTAAATATTCAAGGACATGAATTCAATGGGCTACTGGATACAGGTGCAGACCTTAGCATCATCTGTCGTCAAGAATGGCCAAAACATTGGCCATTACAACAAGCCACTCAAACGCTTCGAGGCCTAGGAGTGGCGACTAATCCCCATAAAAGTGCAACGGTATTAGATTGGAAGGATCCTGAAGGATGTGAAGGAACTATACAGCCATATGTATTGGAACATCTTCCCGTAAATTTATAAGGATGAGATGTCCTAGATCAATTAGGTTTGACATTAACAAATAACATCAATCAAAATTCACCCACTATTATGGCTAGACAAGATTTTAGGAAAGGAAAAAGATTAGAAAAGCAAGAACAAGGTATAGCAACACCAATACAAAAAGATCAAGGAACAGATAGATATGGGTTGGATTTTCAGAAAGGGCCACTGAGACAATAAATATTACTTGGAAATCAGAAAGACCAGTATGGGTTCCTCAGTGGCCCCTGACTAAAGAAAAGATACAAGTAGCCCATGACCTGGTCAAACAACAATTAGCGGAAGGACATATACAACCTTCTGTGTCTCCCCATAATACTCTCATTTTTGTCCTTAAAAAGAAATCTGGTAAATGGAGATTATTGCAAGATTTAAGAGCCATTAATAATGGGATGGTTTTTATGGGACCTGCTCAATCAGAGATTACTCAATTGTGTGCTTTGCCAAAAACTTGGTATGTTTTCGTTGTAGATATTAAAGATCGTTTTATTTTCAATTCCAATTCATCCTGAGGATATTCCAAGTTTTGCATTTACTATCCCTGCACTGAATCATGAAGGTCCTGACAAGAGATATGAGTGGAAAGTACTCCCTCAAGGGATGGCTAACAGCCCAACTATGCGTCAAATTTATGTTAACAAAGTAATCCAGCCAGTTAGAAATCAAATTCCTGAAATACAAATTTTTCACTATATGGATGATGTATTATTAGCACACAAAGTTAAAAACCCATTGCTAGAATGGTATGCCACACTTACAAACGTATTAAAAAATTATAACTTAGAGATAGCAATAGGTAAAATACAATTAAATTTTCCAATTAATTATTTAGTAGCTCTATTATCCTCAACCATGGTCAGTCAACCAAAAATTCAAATACGAGTAGATCAACTCAAATTAATTAATGACTTTCAAGAGTTATTAGGAGACTTAAATTGGATAAGGCCTCATCTAGGTATACCAACAGGAGAGTTGGGACCTTTATTTGATATCCTAAAAGGACCATGAGATCCAAATTCACTCAGAATGTTAACGCCTGAAGCAAGAAAAGCAATAAAAATCATTGAAACATATATGGGAAATATGCTTTTGGATAGAGTTGATATAATTTTGCATTTATTATTTATTGTACTAACAACAAAAAAAAATATTTCTACAGGAGTATTTTGGGAAGAAGGTCCATTATTATGGATACATTTATCTTATTCTTCTAACACTATTATTACTTGCTATCCTGAGCCTGAGGGAGAATTAATACTCATAGGAATAAAAGCAGCAAAAAGAGTGTGTGTGGAATTTCACCCAATAAAATTATTACTCCATATACTATGAATCAAATTGATGAATTAGCTAATTAGTTAAATACTTGGGCAATAATCGTGTGTAAATCTAATGTTTCATTTGATAACCACTTACCATCTTATCTTTTATTGTCTTTTTGGTCATCGCATCCTGTAATTTTTCCAAAAATGACAAGAAAACACCTATCATGAATGCTCCAAATATATTCACCGATGGGTTAAATAATGGTACAACAGCAATAGTTACACCTGATCCAACTTTTATATTTTTAGTACCAAAACAATCAGCTCACAAGGTAGAGCTTAGTACAGTATTACAAGCTTTTGTGATTTTTAAAGATTCTGTATTTAATTTATTTTCCGATAGTCAGTATATAGTTAATGCTATAGTATCCCTTGAAGATGCTGGTAGGATTTCCCCTTTCTCTACTGTTTTCTCTTTGCTTTCCACTATACAAAGTCTAATCTGGGACAGAAAAGATCCATTCTTTATAGGACATATCAGGGCACATACAGGATTGCCTAAAGCCCTTAGTTTGGGCAATGATTTAGCAGATAAAACTACAATTGACATACATACATATTTTCTTTACACTAGAAGAAGCAATAAATTTTCTTAAAAAGTTCCATGTCAATGCTTATACTTTACAAAAGCATTTCAAAAAAACTAAGGAACATCTAGACAAATTATAAAACAATGTCAAAATTGTGTGACCTTTTTACCACAAGTTAATCTTGGAGTCAATTCTAGAGGATTGATACCTAACCATATTTGGCAGATGGACGTCACACACTTGCCAGAATTTGGAAAATTAAAATATTTGCATGTTACAGTTGATATTTGTTCTGGATTTTTAATGGGCTCCCTTCATGCTGGAGAAAAAAACTAAAGATGTTATAGCTCATTGCTTACAAAATTTTGCCACTGTGGGCATTCCAAAACAGTTAAAAACAGATAATGCCCCCGGTTACACTTCTAACTCTTTTAAACCATTTTGCTCATCATTTGGCATTACTCATATAACAGGAATCCCATACAATCCACAGGGACAAGGTATAGTTGAAAGAGCACATCAAACAATAAAAATGTACTTATTAAAGCACAAAGACGGAATTGAGAAGGGGTATATATTCCCCAAAGATAAACTTAAATTAACGCTTTTTACTCTAAACTTTTTAAACTTGGATTCATCAGGACTTAGTGCTGTGGAAAGGCATATGTTTCCAAAAAATGTGCATAAGCCCAAGGTCCTTTGGAAGGATATTCTAATAGGACAATGGAAAAGTGTTGACCCAGTAATTGTCTGGAGTCGGGCGTCTGTTTGTGTGTTTCCACAGGAAGAACAGCAGCTGATTTGGATTTTGGAGAGATTAACTAAAGTCCTGACCCAGTGATTGTCTTTAGTCAGGGGTCTGTTTGTGTGTTTTCACAGGAAGAACACCAGGCAATATGGATTCCAGAGAAATTAACTAAAGTGATTTCTATAGACCAAAAAGAAGATGATTTGGCTCAAATTCATAACAGCTGATATCCAAAACTCCAGTTTGGCTATCCTTACATCTGCGACAGAACCAGGATGCTTTTTTCAATATCTATTTTATTATTGCCCTTTCCCACATCATGAAGTTCTATTTTCTATTTTTTTTTTTTTGAGCTCATACAGACCTAGGTTAATGTTTTGCTGATCAGTTCTATTTTTTGACTATAGAGTTTTTAGACATTCCAATGGTGATTTCACCTGTAAAAAGTTATAAGGCCTTTACTATTATGTTATGTGTTGTATATATTATATTATTTGTGCACACTTGTGTTTTGTGTTTTATGTTTGAATGTACATATATCCATATATCATATATGATGTGCGCTCATGAAAAAATGGATCCAATTTTTTTTTATTCACGTGATTTAAATAGTTTAATTTAAATTGGGTAAACAACTGTTGAGGATTGTTTTAATATGTGAACAAAAAAAGGAGTTTAGCAGAACTGTTTGTTGACTTTCACCTTTCCTTTTCATTATATTTAATAATTCTCTTCAAGATAATGTAAATTGTTAAGATAATTGGGTTTTTTAGTGCCTTCTGGAATGGTAAGTAATTTTTTCTTTAGCCATTATTGCCAGAATTCCAATCTTCAACCCAGTGCTGGTGAAGACAAAGATAAAACCAATCTACAGCTTCTGCAATAGCCATCACTGAACTGCTTGCAGAACTTGCCTGGAATATATATCACTTGTATGCATTGTGAACTAACATGTATGCATTGTGAACTATCTGTTGGTGCAGCGACTTGTGGTAGTGTTGGGGTAATTTTGCTGATGCTCTCATTGGTGGTACAATTTTTCCAAAAGGAGACATCAATTGGCTTGGTCTATCTTCCCTATTCTCACTTTATAGAGGTCAGGAACCTTACAGAGGAAGGCGAAAGACTTCATCTGCAATGACTGTACTTTCGGCCATTTTGGTTTTGGATGCACACATGGGATCTTTCTTTAGATCCATAAGGGGCTGAGAATTTAATCAACAGCCTCACACAGAGCTAAGAGGCTGATTCAGACACATCCCTTTCCAAAGCAATTAAGCAAAGAGCCACAGGTGATTTCCATTCATTTCCATTTGAAAACTGTTTTCTTCAGGTTTCACAAAGGGGTGGCCTGAGGCAAAGAACTACCTGACATTCAGGGTAACAGAACAATATGTAAGCAAATGTCCCAAAGCAGGGTTTATCCACTGAGACTTTTCTGGTCACAGTGATCTGAGTTTTCTGAGATTCTTGCCATTCACTTCAGCTATCCAGAACATAGCCATGTCACAGACCTTGGAAGTGATTCATATCTTGGACACAAAACCATGAGCCTCTTCTGGAGAGTGGCCAGAATTCAGGAAGAAAACAGCAACTTAGGAAATTAGCAGGTGTTGCCCATCGATAAGGCAAGCCAAAGTCCATACATAAATCGGGCAGGATGAATGCTGGGAAGCTTTCTACCAGACAGGACACATCCATTGAATCATTCTCTTTTCTAATGTCTACAACCACGGACACAGTGCGATACACAGACATAGAAACAGTCGCCTTGTCAAATGACTTATTAAAAACAGTTCACTACAAACCAAACAAACCACCTTTCCTACATATTCTCAGAATATGAGACAAACCAAAAAACCACACCCACATAACAAAGGCACCTCCTTCCCTCAAATGGGTCTGTGACTATCCGGAGTGTCCTCTGACTGGTGGGCCACAATATGTTCCCCTGAGATGGCCTGTCCTGTATGAGATTAGGTCTCCTTGGTCAACTCTGTGAACTTGTCAGAAGCCAGGGGTGAGCCTCTACCTGCTTGCTCAGAAAAGGCCCCTCTTGAGAGCTTTCCTGTTATTTGGCCATTCCCACATCGGTAGGTATCAAGAAAGATTGACTCTATCCTTGGAAAATCAAAACAAGTGAGACCACTAAGACTGGGACTTGGACTGGCTCTGGGTGCCTGGCTTACTGGATCTAAGTTCAGAGAGTTTGATCACCACGGAAGTGACGTAAGTCACTTCCTTCAGGAATTGAATGAGTTCACTGCCTTGGCAACCACTTTGTCCTAAGAGTTGACTCCAAGGGTCCCATGAGATGGAGGCTGCCCCTGCTTCCTGTGACACTTTCACAAGTTAGAATGGTATATCAACCATAGGCACACAGGAACAGCTCTCCACACAGGCCTGGTTTGGTCCATCTTCTCTACATTAATAAGTGAGAGGCTGATTCATACATATCCCTACATCCTGACCAGGTTGTTTTCCATGGAAGATGACTTTTGCTCTCTCAGGTCTTTCATAGCTGCCTACAACTTATCCAGGTGTCATTTATGTAGGACATTTGAGGTTCTCAATAGGTGGAAGATCGCCTACATTCCTGTATTGAAATACCAACTCCTTCCCTGCTCTTCTGTAAAGTTAGATTGAGGGAAGAGTGTATGATTAGGGTGAATAACAGGTTCGATTTGGGTGAGGAATCATTCTGAGGGTTGAATAACAGTATCGGGAACCCGTGATATTTACAAGAATATATAGGTGAAATATAAGTATGAAAACAGAAATCTAGTTAAGATTTGAAGCCGAGAAGGGCATGGGAACTTGATTGGGATACTTAGCGTTGAATTACGTTCTGAACAGATGTCTCAGATAAATCGATATACAATGGCATAGGACCATGTACCTTGAATGATTGAATGTAGAAGAGAACATCAAGTCAAAAAGGAATACTCGGTAGGAACAGGAGATAGTAGTTTTAGGAAGAAGAGTGAGTATAGGATCTGGACCAAAAGTTCTTTAGCAATATGGTTTCAGTTGAGAGTGAATGTAAATGTTAGCACATGTGAAGAGTCAGTCACGATGATGAACTGGGGAAAATATGGAGGAAAGCAGATATTAATAGAGACATTAGGAAATCAGGCAAAGTATAAACTGAGTCATAGGACTAGACATTTTCAACAGGGTTGAGTTTGGATATATAATGTTAGAAAGAAACAAATATGTAGTCACCAATAGGATTGACATTTGAGAGCATTAGGCAACCTGGACATGGGTGCATTTAGTAATCCATGCTCATTTTCCATTTAGGCTTTGGTACAATCATAGGAGTGACCTTTGTTTTATGTGTCCAGAATATTACTGTGATAAAATGTATATGTAGATCAGGTGACATGGGTATTTCTTCCACCATTTCTGGGAGCACTATTTTGAAGAAATATAAATTAGTATTGGGGGTAAAAAGGGTATACCCTGTGTAATAGAATATATTGATAATGCATCAATTGACCATCATGTGAATAAATAATATAACTGGTTCCACTTTAAATAATGGATTGAATTGATATCTGAAAATATATAAGAAATCTAATATTAATATACAGTCATTCATTCCAACGAGTTATACATCTAATGGTAATATTAGGGTTATGGGTTATCATGAAAGGTGTGTGGGTTTTGCTTCAAAAGTGATTACGGAAATCGAAAATAATGTGTTTGGAAAGAAGTCTCATGAAAATATCAGTCAAGAAACATGGAGAAATACATGTGTTCTGAAGCAGGAAGTGACTGAAAGTGAAACAAATGCCTATCAATTTGCTAACTTGTGGATGAAATATGTATCCTATGATGTGCATAAACTGAAGAAATAGCAATGTACCAGTGTTGAATAAAAATGAACTTCAAAATACACATCATGTCCCATAGAAATCTACTTGAATTAATGTTAAACAGGGTCAGTTACTGTAGAAATGTTAGGATATGTATGCACCATTCAACGAAGTTAGTTTTCAGTACTAGGAAACAAGTATGTATTTTAGGTGGATGAGTATTTCTGAGAATAATCTTGTGAAAAGTTGATTATAAATCCACATACATGAATATAAATGAATTTAGGGAGTCTACAATAAGACACATGTTTCATATTTTGAAAAATCTAGACAGAGTGCATATATATATATATATATATATATATGTATATATATATATATACATATATATATATATATATATACACACAGAGAGAGAGAGAGACATTAAAAATTGCAATATATATGCCAATCAAAATTTATCGTGAAATATATATCATCATCAGATCCAAAAATATTAATTTCACTGAACATGGATTTTTGTATAAGGTTGTTCAAATAGGAAGCTCACCCATGGGTTGTATTTTCAGTTCCAACAGCGTTTACGAGGAGTGGTCATTTCTCACAATTTGTATCTGCCAATCAGCCTCCTCATGAGACTGTATGTGTGATAACCAGGTAGGATTCTATATGTGCATATAAAAACACATGTTCTGAATAAGCTAGAGAGAATGGGAGACAGTAATTTACATATTTGTTAACTTTAAAAACACATGGAAAACTATTTCAATTAAAAATTGACTAGATTTATTACTCCTACCCTATATAATGCAAAAGGCAAGTCCAACTATACACCATGCCTCCTATGAAATGCTTGTATTTCTATTTTGTTTGAGTTATTTTTCTCCATCATATTAGGATTAGTAGTCAGAGTCTATTAGGATATGGGTTAATGTCAGGGATTCAGTATTTCAAATAAATGCTGCACACAAATTTTTGCACTCTCATACAGAAAAATGCCTTGACATTACCCTCGCCTGAAGTAAGACACAATTAGAGGAGAAGAGTTAAAAATTCTGTGAATACATATCTGGAATGGAATACGCTCAGGAGTTCACAACCTTGGAGGTGGTAGAGGAGTTTCCAAAAGTAAGGGACAGGGTAAACACTCAACAAACATGGAGCTCTGCTGGCCTAAAGACTTCTTGAGAAACTGCCTCTGAGGTTGCACACTTGAAATATAAGTATTTGTCAGGAGCTTCCTTTGTAGTGAGACCATCAAAGCTGGGTGTGCATGTATGTGACCTGGAGGACATAGTTTCTTATTTTCCACTGAACATGAGGCAGCAGTGCTGATTTCTCTCTATGTAGGTTAACAGTGTCCACTGGGGGCTAAGTTTCTCTCTGTGTGGACTGTGAAGCCATTTGGTCATCCTCCACTTTTCGTGGTATTTCTTACTGCTGCACTGGGAGTTTGTTATTTGCTTCACGAAATACAAGTAGTTCACCTGGTACAGTGCTGGAGGGAGTTCTGTCACCTGTGGTGGGTAAGGGTCTGCAAGAGAATGCACCAACCATGCTTCTATCCCACATAGCTTTTCCCTTGACCATAGCATCCTGATTCTGAACATTGCCCTGAAACCTCTCCAAATAACAAGATGCCTTTACATATAAGGGTCTGCTGGCTGCACCATGTCAGTCACAAGCCATTTGGAAGACAATGGAAGATCCCCATGGCCCCACCACAGATGTTTTATCACACACCTGCCCTCTACTGCTCTAGGCCCACTACTCAGAAGGCTCCAACTTACTGGCATTTCTGTTCTACACCATTTGCATGAAACCCAGTGAATCAAGGCACTGTCTGTTATACTCATGATCAGAAACCGGACATCCAAACTTTCTCCAGTGGTACCTGGTCCTGGGAATTTCAAAAATTTCATGGTATTTATCTAGCCATTTTTCAAGGATGAAGTTGGAGGCACTGTGGGTTTCAATTCATTCAGGAACCTTTAAATTTTGAGAAAGCTGATTTCAATGAAATCTCTATAGAACTCTCACAGACAAGGCTTCTCAAAGAGTGGCCAAAAGGTCACATGAAACCAGGCCCATTGAGGTCTACAGTGTGAGTTTCATGTGTGTTTTGACTCTCAACTATGGCTGCCAAGTCATTCAGAATAAAATCATGTGATATCCTGGCTGAAATTTCCAATGCTCTGTGGAAAGCCACCCTGGGCCTAGATCTCAGTTTCCAAGGGCAACTCTCATGTGTGGCCTCTTATAATCCCAACACAATTCATGACACCTCTTCTCTGAGTTCAGTTCCAGAACTCAGTGTCTAAGGGGAATCACACCAGAGTTCACACCCAGGTGGACCCAGTCTGTTAGGGTAAAAGAAATTGAAGTTAAAGTGTAAAATAGCGGGTGTTGCAAAGTTTCTAAGCTGCAAAGCCTGAGTTAAAATGTAAAGGACCAGGTATTGTTAAGTTCCCATGCTAAACCTAAAACCTGAAATTCCTGTAGCTGTTAGGACAATCCTTTCACTGCCCATTAAATATTCCCCCTGACCATCCAGTTGTTTAATAATCTAGGACCCTGTGCAGCTTGGCACCTAAGCATATCAGGGCCCAAACCAATCAGTTTGAATGTACCCCCCTCCTTAGGATCGACCTATCACCCCCGCCCGACCTGATTCCACCAATGAATGTGCTAATCAAGTTGGAGAGTTGTTGTTCGATTTTCCGGCTGATCAAGATGATTTCCTCTGATATATATAAAGCCTCTGCCTACCCAAAACGTGTACTGAAGCACTGCTTAACCTCTTCTCGGGGATCTGGGCCGCTGTTGCTTGTTGAGTGAGCACAGAGCCCCAGCGAACTGAATTGGATCCTCAAGAAATCCCCATTGCTGTTGCATGAGCCAGTCTCTTGGTAGTCTCTTCCTCCGACGTCTGCTGGAATCTTACAAGTAATCTCTTCCAACTGCCACACAAATGACCACAATTAAAATCAAAACACTCCCACATGGCCCTCATATTCTTCCATATAGACACTCATCATATCCTCTGGCTAAAGGTTTCCATGAGGGGCGCAGCCCAAGACAGTGTCCAAAATAAGCTCCCTTGCCTCTGGTTTGCCTAAAGTCAGGGTGGCCTGTACAACCTTCCTGTGAACCAGGAGTGGTCAAATAGGCCCGCCATTAAAACTACTTCGGTTCACCAATTTGAGGCCTACTGACTGTGGGGTTTAGATTCTTTATGTGAATTGGAGTAATCAGAAAACCCAAGCACCTATGGGCTAGCCTCTGCAGGGCTTTTAAGAACTCAATTGACCCAAAGGATCCCTATTCTCACTTGATGGAGGTCAGGAACCTTACAAAGGAAGGTGAGAGACTTTATCCATAATGACTGCTCTTTTGGCCAGTTTGGTTTGAATGCACACATGGGATCATTCTTTAGATCCATCAGGTGCTGATAATCTAAGCCACAGACTCACAAAGGGCCAAAAGGCTGAATCAGACACATCTCCTTCCAAAGAAATTAAGAAAAGAGCCACAGGGGATGTCCATTCATTTCCATTTGAAAACTGTTTTCTTCAGGTTTCAAAAAGAGATGGCCTGAGGCAAAGACCTTGCTGACATTCAGGTCAACAGAACAATAGGTAAGCAAAAGGCCCAAAGCAGGGTTTCTCCAATAAGACTTAAATGGTCACTCTGATATCTGAGTATTCTGAGATGCTCTCCATTCCCTTCAGCTATCCAGTACATGGCCATGTCACAGAGCTTTTAGGTGGTACATATCTTGGAGAGAAAACCATGAGCCTATTCTGGATATTGGCCAGAATTCAGGAAGAAAACAGGAACTTAGAAAGATAGCAGGTGTTGCCCATCGATAAGGAAAGCCTCAGACCATTAATAAATTTGGCAGGATACATGCTGGGATGCGTTCTACTAGACAACACAAATCCATTGATCCATTCTCTTTTCAACTGTCTACAACCACGGACACAGTGGGATTCAGAGACATAGAAACACTCGCCTTGTCAAATGACTTACTAGAAACAGTTCACTCGAAACCAAACAAACTGCCGCTACTACCTATTCTCAGAACATTAGACAAAACCACAAACACACACACACATACAAAGGCACCTCCTTCCCCCAAGTAGGACTGTGACTATCCAGAGTGTCCTATGACTGGTGGGTCATACTATGTTCCACTGAAATGGCCTGTCCTTTCTCAGATCTGGTCTCCTTGTCCAAATCTGTGAAGTTGTCAGGAGCCAGTGGTGAGCCACTACCTGCTTTCTCAGAAAAGGCCCCTCTTCAGAGCTTTCCTGGCATTTGGCCATCCACACATCAGTAGTTACCAAGAAACTCTGACTCTCTCCTTGGTAAATCAAAAAAATTGAGACCCCTGGGACTGGGACTGTGACTGGCTCTGAGTGCCTGGCTTCCTGGATACCAAGTTCAGACAGTTCCATCACCAAAGAAGTGTGATGAGGTCACTTCCTTCAGGAACTGAATGAGGTCACTATCTTGGCAACCTCTTTGCCTTCACAGTTGCTTCCAAAGGTCCCATGATATGGAGGCTGCCCCTACTTCCTGTGATACTTTCACAGGTTATAATGGTATATCAACCATAATCACCTAGGGACAGCTCTCCACATAGGCCTGTTTTGGTCCATCTTATCTATATGAAAAAAAGAGAGGCTCATTCAGACACAACCCTTTATCCTGACCAGGTTATTCACCATGGAAGATGTCTTTTGCTCTCTCAGGTCCTTCATAGCTGCCTACATCTTCTCCATGGATCATTTCTGCATGGGCCTTTTAGGTTCTCAGCAGGTGGAGAATCCCCTACATGCCTGTATTTTGAGACCAACTCTGTCCCTGCTCTTCTGAAAAGTTAGATTGAGGGATCAGTGTATGGTTAAGGTTAATAACATGTTTGATTTGGGTTAGGAATCATTCCGCTCAATTAATAATGGTATTGGGAACCTGTGACATTTTTAAGAATATATAGGTGAAATATAAGTATGAAAACAGAAATCTAGGTAAGATTTGAAGCCCAGAAGGGCATTGGGCCTTTGATTGGGATACTTAGCATTGAATTATGTTATGCACAGATGTCTCAGATAAATCGATATACAATGAAATAGGACCTTGTACCTTGGATGATTGAATGTAGAAGAGAACATCCAATCAAACAGGGATAGTCTGTAGGATCAGGAAGATAGTCGATAGGTGTTGAAACGAGGGCGAGTATAGACTTTGGACCAAAAGTTCTTTAACAATAGGGTTTCGGTTAGAGAGTGAATGTCAATATCAGCACATGTTTAGGGTCACTCACAATGATGAACTGGGGAAAATATGTAGCAAAGCAGATATCAATAGAGATATTAGGAAATCAGGTATAGTTCAAAGTGAGTGATAATATTAGACATTTTCAACAGGGTTGAACTTGACTGTATAATCTTAGGGAAAAATAAATATGGAGTCACAAATAGATTGACATTTGAGAGCATTAGGCAATTTAGACATAGATGTTTTAGTAATCCATGGTCAATTTCCATTTAGGCTTTGGTACAATCATAAAGGTGAACTTTGCATTTTGTGTCCAGATTATTACAGTGATAAAATGTATATGTAGATCAGGTGGAGTATTTCTTCCACTGTTTCTGGGAGCAATATTTTGAAGATGCATAAATTAGTATTGGGGGTACAAATGGGTGTACCATGTGTTTATGAATATTGAGATAATGCATGAAGAGACCATACTGAGAATTAAAAATATAACTGGTTCCAACTTTAAATAATGGAATGAATTGATATCTGAAAATATACATGAAATCTTATATTGATACACATACATTCATTACAACCATTTATACATCTAATGGAAATATTAGGGTTATGGATAATCATGAAAATTGTGTATATTTTGCTTCAAAAATCATTATGAAAATCAAAAATAATGTGTTTGGAAAGAAGTTTCATGATAAGACCAGTCAAGTAACCTGCAGGAATACGTGTGTTCTGAAGCAGGAAGTGATTGAAAGTGAAACAAATACCTGTAAATTTGATAACTTTTGGATTAAATATATATCCTATGATGTGCAAAAAAAGAAGAAATAGTAATTTACCAGTGTTGAATAGGAATAAACGTCAAAATACATAACATGTCCCATAGGAATCAACTTGCTTTGATATTAAACTGGGTCAGTTACTATAAAAATATTAGGATTTGTGTGCACCGTTCACTGAAGTTAGCTTTCAGTACTAGGTAACAAATATGAATTTCAGGTGGATGAATATTTCTGGAATAATCTTCTGAAAAGTTGATTATAAATCCAAGTACATGAACATGAATAAGTTTATGGAGTGTATAAAAGACACATATATTTCATGTTTTGAAGAACCTGGAGAATATATATATATATATACAAAAAACACACACAGAGACATTAAAAACTGGCAATATATATGCCAATAGAAATTCATCATGAAATATATATCATCCATTGAAGCAAAAATATTTATTTTACTAAACATGGATTTAAGTAAAATGTTGTTCAACTAGGAAGCTCACCCATAGGTTGAATTTTCAGTTCCAACAGTGTTTAGGAGGAGTGATCTCTTCTCACAATTTGTATCTGCCATGTCATCCACCTCACAAAAATATAAGTGTGATACCAGGTAGGATTCAATATGTGCATTAAAAATACATGTTCTGAATAGGCTTCAGAGAAAGGGAAACAAGAATTCACATATTTGTTAACTTTAAAAACACATGGAGAACTTTTTCATTTAAAAATTGACTAGATTTGTAACACCTACCCTTTATCATGCAAAAGGCAAGTCCAACTATAAAACAGGCCTCCTCTGAACTGGTTGTATTTCTATTTTGTTTGGGTTATTTTTCTCCATCATATTAGGATTAGTAGTGAGAGTCTAGTAGGGTATGGGTAAGTGTCAGGGATTCAGAATTTCGAATGGAAAATAGGAAAATTAATCTCATGTGTATTCAAATATGTGCTACACAAAAATCTCCCCACTCTGATCCAGAACAATGCCTTGACATTTCCTTCACCACAAGTAAGACACAATTAGAGGAGAAGAGTTAGAAAATTTGTGAATACATATCCGGAATGGAAAATGCTCAGGAGTTCAAACCTTGGAGTTGGGAGAGGAGTATCCAAAAGTAAGGGATAGGGTAAACACTCCACAAACATGAAGTTCTTTTGGCCTAAAGACTTCTTGACAAACTGCCTCTGAGTTTGGGCACTTAAAGTATATGTTGTTGTCAGGAGATTTAGCTTCCTTTGTAGTGAGACCATCAAATCTGGAATGGCATCTATGTGACCTGGAGGACATGGTTTCTTGTTTTCCAATGAACATTAGGCAGCAGTGATGAATTCTATCTTTGTCGGCAAACTTTGGCCACCTGGGTCTAAGTGTCTGCCCGCGTGGACTGTGAAGTCATTTGGTCATCCTCCACTTTTCGTGGTGTTTCTGGCTGCCGCACTCGTAGTTTGGTGTTGCTTCAAAAAATACAAGGAGTTCATCAGGGACACAGTGCTGGAGGGAGTTCTGTCAGGTGTGGTGGGTCAGGGTTTACAGGAGAATGCACCAACCAGGCTTCTATCCCACATAGCTTGCCCCCTTGACAAGAGCAACCTGATTCTGAACATTGCCCTGAAACCCCTCTATATAGTAAGATGCCTTTAAATATAAGGGTCTGCTGGCAGCAGCATGTCAGTCACAAGCCATTTGGAAGTCAAAGACATATTCACATGGCCCCACCACAGATGTTTATCACACACCTTCACACCACAGCTCTAGGCCCACTACTCAGCAGGCTCCAACTTACAGGCATCTCTGTTCTACTCCATTTTCATGAAACCCAGTCAATCAAGGCATTGTCTGGTACACTCATGATCAGGAACCAGATATCCAATGGTTCTCCAGTGCCACCTGGTCATGGGAATTTCAAAACTTGCATGGTATTTATCTAGCCATTTTTCAAAAATGAATTTGAGACACTCTGGGTTTCAATTAATTCAGGAACCATTAAATGGTGAGGAAGCTCATTTCAATGAAAGCTCTAGAGAACTCTCATAGGCAAGGCTACAGAAACAGAGGCCAAATGGTAACATAAGCAAGGCCCATTGAGGTCTACAATGTTAGGTCCATGTGTGTTTTGACTCTCATCGATGGCTGCCAAGTCTTTCAGAATAAAATCATGTGATATCCTTGCAAAGATTCCCAGTTTTCTGTGCAAAGCCACCCTGGGCCTAGATCACAGATACCAAGAGCGAATCTCATGCGTGGCCTCCTAAAATCTCAAAACAATTCATGGCAATACTTCACTGAGTTCAGTTCCAGAAAGCAGTCTCTAAGTGGAATCACACAACAGTTCAAGCCCAG
Source organism: Callospermophilus lateralis (assembly GCF_048772815.1). Lineage (NCBI taxonomy): Eukaryota > Metazoa > Chordata > Mammalia > Rodentia > Sciuridae > Callospermophilus > Callospermophilus lateralis. The sequence goes on from NW_027513434.1 coordinate 1,683,639, forward strand.
GTGAACACAGTTATCTCTTCCAACTGACACACAAATGACCACAATTAAAACCAAAACACTTCGACATGGCCCTCATTTTCTTCCATATAGACACTCATCATAACCTCTGGCTGGAGGTTTTCATGAGGAGCGCAGTCCAAGACAGTGTCCAAAATAAGCTCCCTTGCCACTCATTTGCTAAAGTCAGGGTGGCCTGGACATACTTTCTGTGAACCAGGCGTGATGAAATAGGCATGCTGTGAAGACTACACCGCTTCTCTACTTTGAGGCCAACTGACTCAGAGGTTAAGATTCTTTATGTGAATTGGAGTCATGAGAAAACCCAAGCACCTCTGCAGGGCTTTGGAGAACTCCTCTGACCCAAAGGATCCCTATTGATGGAAGTCAGGAACCTCACAGAGGAAGGCGAGACGTCATCCACAAGGACTGCTCTTTTGGCCATTTTGGTTTTGGATGCACACATGGGATCTTTCTTTAGATCCATCAGGTGCTGAGAATCTAAGCCACAGCCTCACACAGGGCCAAGAGGCTAAATCACACACATCCCTTTCCAAAGCAATAAAGCAAAGGGCCACAGGTGATGCCCATTCATTTCCATTTGAAAACTGTTTTCCTCAGGCTTCACAAAGAGGTGGCCTGAGGCAAAGAACTTCTTGAAATTAAGGGCAACAGAACATTATGTAAGCAAAAGGCCCAAAGCAGGGTTTCTCCACTGATACTTTACTGGTCACACTGATATCTGAGTTTTCTGAGATGCTCGCCATTCCCTGCAGATATCCAGTACATGGCCATGTCACAGAGCTTGGAGGTGGTACATATCTTGGACAAAAAAAATGAGGCAATTCTGGAGATTGGAAAGAATTCAGGAAGAAAATTGGTAATTAGGAAGATAGTAGGTGTTGCCCATCCTTAAGGAAAGCCGCAACCCATTCATAATTGGGCAGGTTGAATGCTGGGAAGCTTTCTACTAGACAGGACAAATACATTGATGCATTCTCGTTTCTAATGTATACAACCACGGACACAGTGGAATACACAGACATAGAAACACTCGCCTTGTCAAACGACTTACTAGAAACAGTACACTCCAAAAAAAAAAAAAAAAAAACTAACCGCCTTTCCTACGTATTCTCAGAAGATGAGACAAAATCATAAACCCACAACCACACCCACAAAGTCACCTCCTTCCCCCAAGTAGGTCTGTGACTCTACGGAGTGTCCTCTGACTGGTGGGCCATACAATGTTCCCCCGAAATGTCCTGTCCTGTCTCAGATCTGGTCTACTTGGCCAACTCTTTTAAGTTGTCAGAAGGGAATTTTGAGCCACTACCTGCTTTCTCAGGAAAGGCCTCTCTTCAGAGCTCTCCTTGCTTTTGGCATCATAATATCAGTAGGAACAAAGAAAGACTGACTCTGTCTTTGGTAAATCCAAGCAAGTGAGCCCACTGGGACTGGGACTGGGACTGGCTCTGTGTGCCTGGCTTCCAGGATCCCAAGTTCAGAGAGATCCATCACGAAGGAAGTGAGGTGAGGTCACTTCCTACAGGAACTGAATGAATTCACTGTCTTGTAAACCATTTTGTCCTAATAGTTGCTTCCAAGGGTCCCATTAGATGGAGGGTTCCCCTACTTCCTCTGAAATGTTCACAAGTTAGAATGGTATGTCAACCTTAGGAACCCGGGAATAGCTATCCACACAGGCCTGGTTTGGTCCTTCTCCTCTACATTAAGAAGAGAGAGGCTGATTCAGACACATCCCTTCATCCTGACCAGGGTGTTTGACATGGAAGATGACTTTTGCTCTCTCAGGTCCTTCATAGATGACTATATCTTCTCCAGGGTTCATTTCTACATGGATCTTTGAAGTTCTCAGCAGGTGGAAGATCCCCTACATTCCTGTATTGTAAGACCAACTCTGTCCCTGCTTTTCATTAAATTTAGATTGAGGGAACAGTGTATTCTTAGGGTTAATAAAGTGTTTGAATTGGGTTAGGAATCATTCTGCGGGATGAATAATGGTATTGGGAACCTGCGATATTTATAAAAATATAGAGGTTAAATATATGAATAAAAACAGAAATCTAGGTAATTTTGAAGCCTAGAGGGCATTGGGCCCTTGATTGGGATACTTAACTTTGATTTACATTGTGCACAGATGTCTCAGAAAAATAGATATATAATGGCATAGTACCTTGTACCTTGGATGATTGAATGTCGAAGAGAACATCCAGTCAAAAACGGATAGTCGGTAGGATTAGGTAGATAGTAGGTTTAGGAAGAAGTGTCAATATAGGATTTGGAATATATGTTCTATCGCAATAGTGTTTTGTTTAGAGAGTGAAAGTAAACATAACTTCATGTGAAGGGTCAGTCACAATGATGAACTGGGGAAAATATGTAGGAAACCACATATCAATAGAGACATAATGAAATCAGGCAAAGTATAAAGTGAGTGATATGATTAGGCATTTTCAACAGGGTAGAGTTTGAATATATAATCTTTGGAAGAAACAAATATGTAGTCACCAACAGGATTGATAATTGAGAGGATTAGGCAACATGGACAGGAATGTTTTTAGTAATCCATGTTCACTTTCCATTCAGACTCCGGTACAATCATAAGTGTGACATTTACTTTTTGTGTCCCGAATATTACTGTGATAAAATGTGTATGTAGATCTGGTGACATGAGTATTTCTTACACCATTTCTGGCAGTAATATTTAGAAGACATATACATAAGTATTGGTTGTACAAAGAGGTGTGCCCTGTGTCTATGAATATAGAGATAATGCATGAATTGACCACACTGTGAATAAATAATATAGCTGATTCCACTTTAAATAATGGATGGAATTGATATCTGAAAATATTTAAGATATCTTATATTGATATAAAATCATTCATTCCAACCAGTTATACATCTATTGTTAATATTAGTGTTATTGTTTATCATGAACGGTGTCTGAGTTTCGCTTCAAAAATGATTATGAAAATTGAAAATAATGTGTTTTGTAAAGAAGTCTCATGAAAAGACCAGTCAAGAAACATGGATGAATACATGTGTTCTGAAGAAGGAATTGATTGAAAGTGAAACAAATGCCTATAAATTTGCGAAACTGTGGATGAAAAATATATCCTATGATGTGCATAAACTGAAGAAATCATAATGTACCAGTGTTGAATAAAAATGAACGTCAAAACACACAGCATGTCCCATTGGAATCTACTCGCATTGATGTTAAACTGGGTCAGTTACTGTAGAAATATTAGGATTTGTATGCAACATTCACTGAAGTTAGTTTTCACTAGTAGGAAAAAATATGTATTTCAGGTGGATGAATATTTCTGAGAATAATCATGTGAAAATTTGATTATAAATCCACATACATGAATATGAATGAATTTAGGAAGTGTGTAATAAGACACATATATTTCATATTTTGAAAAATCTGGAGACTGTATATATATATATATATATATATATATATATATATATATATATACACACAGACATTAAAAAGTAGCAATATATATGCCAATCGAAATTCACCATGAAATATAAATCATCCACAGATGCAAAAATATTCATTTTACTGAACATGGATTTATGTATAATGTTGTTCATCTAGGAAGCTCACCCATAGGTTTAATTTTCTGTTCCAACAGTGTTTAGGAGCTGTGATGTCTTCTCGCAATTTGTATCTGCCAAGTAAGCCACCTCACAAGATTGTACGAGTGGTACCAGGTAGGATTCTGTATGTGCATATAAAAATACATGTGCTGAATATGCTACGGAGAAAGGGAGACACAAATTCATACATTTGTTTACTTTAAAAACACATGGAGAACTCTTTCAATAAAAAAATTAACTAGTTTATACCTTCTACCCAATATAATGCAAAACACAATTCCAACTACACACCATGCCTTCTCTGAACTGCTTGTATTTCTATTCCGTTTGGGTTATTTTACTCCACCATATTAGGATTAGTAGTCAGAGTCTAATAGGGTATATGTTAGTGTCAGGGATTTAGTATTCTGAATGGAAAATTGGAAAATGAATCCAATGTGTATGCAAATATGTGCTACACAAAATTTTTCCCACTCTCATCCAGAACAATGCCTTGACAATACTTTCACCCCAAGTAAGACACAATTAGGGAAAAAGAGTTAGGAATTCTGAGAATACAAATCTGGAATGGAATATGATCAGTAGTTCACAAACTTGGAGGTGGTAGAGGAGTTTCCAAAAGTAAGGGACAGGGTCAAAACTCTCCATATAACAAGATGCCTTTACAAATAAGGGTCTGCTGGCTGCATCCTGTCAGTCACAAGGCATTTGGAAGCCAATGGCAGATCGAAATGGCCCCAGCGCATATTTTGTGTCACACACCTGCCCAACATTGCTCTAGGCCCACTGCTCAGCAGGCTCCAACTTACTGGCATATCTGATCTACACCATTTTCATGAAACCCAGTCAATCAAGGCACCGTCTGGTATACTCATGATCAGCAACAGGACATCCAAAGTTTCTCCAGTGCCACCTGGTCATGGGAATTTCAAAAATTTCATGGTATTTATCTAGCCATTTTTCAAGGATGAAGTTGGAGGCACTATGGGTTTCAATTAATTCAGGAACCATTAAATGGTGAGGAAGCTCATTTCAATGAATGCTCTGAAGAACTCTCACAGGCAAGTCTTCCCAAAGAGTGGCCAAAAGGTCACATGAAGCCAGACCCATTGAGGTCTACAATGTGAGTTCCATGTGTGTTTTGACTCTCAACTATGGCTGCCAAGTCTTTAAAAATAAAATCATGTTATATCCTGGCTGAGATTCCCAGTGCTCTGTGGAAATCCACACTGGCCTTAGATCTCAGTTTCCAAGGGTCACTCTCATGCGTGGCCTAATAAAATCCCGACAAAATTTATGGCAATACTGCTCTGAGGTCAGTTCCAGAACTCAGTCTCTAATGGGAGTCACACCAGAGTTCAAGCCCAGGTGGACCCAGTCATCTCTTCCAACCACGATACAAATGTCCACAATTAAAACCAAAACACTCCCACATGGCCCTCATCTTCTTCCATATAGACACTAATCATTACCTCTGGTAGCAGGTTTCCATGAGGGGCGCAGCCCACAACAGTGTCCAAAATAAGCTCCCTTTTTCCCTCATTTTCCTAAAGTCTGTGTGGCCTAGACACCCTTCCTGTTAACCAAGAGTGATCAAATAGGCATGCCGTTAATGCTGCTTTGCTTCTCCAATTTGAGGCCAAATTACTGTGCGGTTTAGATTCTTTATGTGAACTGGAATCATGAGAAAACCCATGCACCTATAGGCTAGCATCTACAGGGCTTTAAATATCTCATTTGACCCAAAGTATCACTATTCTCACTTAATGGAGGTCAGGAACTTTACATAGGAAGGCGAGAGACTTCATCTACAATATCTGCTCTTTTAGCCATTTTTGTATTGGATGCACACATGAGATATTTCTTTGGATCCATCTAGTGCTGAGAATCTAAGCCACAGCCTCACACAGTGCCAAGAGGCTGATTCAGACACATCCCTTTCCAAAGCAATTAAGCACAGAGCCACAGGTGATGCCCATTCATTTCAATTTGAGAACTCTTTTCTTCAGGCTTCACAAAGGGGAGGCCTGAGGCAGAGACCTTCCTGACATTCAGGGCAATAAAACAATAGGTAAGCAAAAGGCACAAAGCAGGCTTTCTCCACTGAGACTTTACTGGTCATACTGATATCTGAGTTTTCTAAGAAGCTCGTCATTCCCTTCAGGTATCCAGTACATGTCCATGTCACAGAGCTTGGAGGTGGTACATATCTTGGGCACAAAAGCATGAGCGTATTCTTTAGAGAGGCCAGAATTCAGGAAGAAAACAGGAACTTTGGAGGATAGCAGATGTTGCCCATCCATAAGTCAAGTAGCAGTCCATTCATAAATTGGGCAGTATGAAGGCTGGCAAGCTTTCTACTAGACAGGACACATCCATTGATGCATTCTCTCTTCTTATGTCTACAACCACGAACACCGTTTTATATACAGACATAAAAACACTCGCCTTGTCAAAGTACTTACCAGAAAGAGTTCACTCAATCCAAACAAACCGCCTTTGATACCTATTCTCAGAACAAGTGAAAACCACAAACCTACACCTACACCCATAAAGGCACCTCCTTTCCCTAAGTAATTCTGAGACTATTTGGAGTGTCCTCTGACTAGTGGGCCACAGTATGTTCCCTTTAAATGGCATGTTCTCTCTCAGATCTGTCCTCCTTAGCCAACTCTGTAAAGTTGTCAGGAGCCAGCATTGAGCAACTACCTTTTTCTCAGGAAAGGCCCCTCTTCAGAGCTCTCTTGGCATTTTGCCATCCTCACATCAGTAGGTACCAAGAAAGACTGACTCTGTCTTTGGTAAATCCAAACAAGTGAGACCACTGGGACTGGGACTGGGACTGGCTCTGTGTGCCTGGCTTCCTGGATCCCAAGTTCAGATAGTTCCATCAACAAGGAAGTGAGGTGAGGTCAATTCCTTCAGGAACTGAATGAGGTCACTGCCTTGGCAACCACTTTGTCCTAACATTTGCTTCCAAGGGTCCCATGAGATGCAGGCTGCCCCTACTACCTGTGACAGTTTCACAAGTTAGAATGGTATATCAACCATAGGCACCCGGGAACAACTCTCTAAACAGGCCTGGTTTGGTCCATCTTCTCTACATTAAAATTTGAGAGCCTGATTCATACACAACCCTTCATACTGACCAGGTTGTTTTCCATGGAAGATGACTTTTGCTCTCTCAGGTCCTTCATAGCTGCCTACATCTTCTCCAGTGATCATATCTGCATGGATCTTTGAGGTTCTCAGCAGATGAACAATCCCCTACATTCCTGTATTGTAATACCAACTCTGTGCCTGCTCTTCTGTAAAGTTAGATTGAGGGAAGAGTGTATGGTTATGTTTAATAACATGTTTGATATGGGTTAGGAATTATTCTGCTGGATGAATAATGGTATTGGGAACCTGAGATATTTATAAGAATATAGAGTTGGAATATTGTAATGGTCGGGCAGGCATAGGAGGAAGAGACCACCAAGAGACTGTCTCATGCAACAACAAAGGGTTTATTGAGGGTCCAGCATGCTGGGGCTCAGAGCTCACTTGAATAGAGCAGAGAGTCCTGAGAACAGCTTAAACAGAGCTTATATACTTTCCTTGGAGAGGGCAGGGAGGGAAATTTATTGATGCGTCAGGGAGAGTGGGCAGTTTGCTTTCAACGGGATGATGGAGTACATTCTGCAGTTTGGCAGTTGGGGACAGCACATTCTGGGAACAAGATTAGCAAACAGTTCTCAAGATTTCAACAGTGTTTTATTAAGCATACAGAAAAATAGGAAGTGACAAGTACCTATTTTATTAACTTTTTATTCCCCAATTCTTCTTCTGGTTACTTTTAATCATGAAAGTGATCATTGAAGGGTGTCACATTTTATGTCTCCTAGTGGGGTATATTGTTGTCTGATTACCATAAGTTTAAATTGTCCAATTTGAGCTTCGAGAAAGGAAACTACATGGTTGAGCCAACAGGGTCCTACAGTTAGCAATAATATGAGGATTATTAATGGACAGGCCTGGGCTTATGAAAGCATAGTTAACCAGAGGGACTGTGTGAACCAAGACTCAAACCACCCTTTTTGGGCCTCTCTCTCTCGTTGACACTCTTAAAGGCATTTTCTTAATATACTCATAGGTTCTTATACAACTCCAGTATGGTCGGCATAAAAACAACCTTCTTCCCTCAATGCAGCACAAAGTCCTCCTTCTCTCATGAAGAGAAGGTTTAACCCTCGCCTGTTCTGTAAAACAACTTCAGAGAGAGAGGTTAAACATTCCTGTAAAGCTGTGATGGAGGTTTTATTATCTTTAATTTTTGGTCTATTGCTGCTTCTAATTGGGTCATTTGTTGTGTCCCATGGACTAGGGTTCCTGTGCTAACTCCTGCAGCAACTCCTATTCCTAATAGGATGGCTAAAGTGAGAGATACAGGTTCCCGGTGGAAACAGGTTGTATGCCCTCCGATTTGATCTTTAAATGAACATGCATCATCCTAGAACACTCTGGGAAACATCTGCACCATTACATAATTAATCACATCTGTTGACCATTTCATGAAAACATAAACAATGTTTAAGTATATAGAATTATACTGTTGTAGGTACGGAAAAGGAAAGGAATCTAAGATAGCACCGAAGACAGGGAAACAGCCCTATTTGGTTGCAAACGGATTTAGAGGGTATTGCTTCTGTTGTAATCAATTAATCTTCTGAACCCCAAGTTTAGGTAGTTTCAGAATTTGTACCCAACATGTAAGGGAAGGGGCTCAGAAGTTCACAGTCTGCAGAAGTTCACAAAAAGCAGTTTTTGTTTCTGTTATTTTTTCCTCTGTTCTCGGCAAGTTAACTTTTCAAGGACACTTGGGACAGGGAGAGCTTTTTTTTTTCTCTTTTTTTTCTCCCTGCCAGCTGTTACCATGGAGCCTAGTTGGTAACTTCTTTACTTAGAATTGTAGCCATCTCTGAGAATCCCCAGCTCAAGGCCAGAGGCCTTGTTCACTTATTTTGTGAAAAACTCGTAAGGGGGTGTCTAGCTTAGGAGTGCTGATTTTTCCAGCCACTGGCCAAGTAGAACAGGGCGACATGAAAACACGGAGTTTATCTACATTGAATTCTTTTATAGGGACTCTTTTGCTGAAAGTCCTAAAGTCAGCAATGGTGAAGACTTCTGGAGAAGGTCATATAAGACTTTTCTGTGGGCCTGGTGAAGAGGGGCAAGACGTGGAAAGCAAGGCTGAGAGCAGCTCCGTTTATCTGAGAATTAGGAAGGAGAGATGTAAAAGAATATTGGGAAAGGGGTTTGTGATTTTCCTGGCAACAAAAACTTGAGCAGTAGAACAGGTAGAGCAGAGGGGACGACAGGAGTGAGTATCCCAAAAAGCCTGTGAGGGACTTTAAATTCTTAGTCACCTGTTTTCAGTGATGACAAGGCAACTTTAAAGGTCACTTTCATTACATCTTGGATAGTGGTCTGAGGGATCTCCTCAGCTGGTTTGAGCTTTGGGTTAGCTGGTAAGAGGACCTGATGGGACCTGCTCTGGGCACTTACTGGAGAAAAGAGGACTGAGTGGGTGGAGGGGTACCTCAGTACCTGATACCTCAGCAAGGGCGCAATTGTCTGAGAACCGGCCGAGGTTTGGTTTTTTGATCTAGTAAATGGAGGGGAGAAATCAGGTTGCTCAGGTGGGAGTGAAAGCAGAGAGTCTGGAGCAGAAGGCTGAGGGTTAGGATCTATTGGAGAAGCATAGTTCAGGACGTGAGTGAAGGAGGGAAAAGGTCTTCACATAGGGGAATCTCCTTCCACCCTTTTGATCACTTGTAGAAGTTAAAAATGTCATGCATAATTTGAGGATCTAGAGAGCCTTCTGGGGTCCATCAGTTTTGGTTGTCTAATTGGTAATATGGCCAATGCTGTGTACTGAATTTGATGGGGAGTTTGGGTTCCACCAGGCAGTCCCTGTATGCTAACATCCCCATGACTTACAGAAGAAGTTGGCTTTTTCCCCTCACAGCCGTGGCTCTTTGTGGCTTTGATAGTCTGCCATGCAAACATAGTAATCTGGGCTAGCCAACCTGCATCTTGCTCGCGTGTCCCTACATCCATAATGTTTGTTTCCATTATCGATGATACAGAAGGTATTTAATAGAATTTTAGTGGGATCCACTTTATCAGATATATCCCAATAGGAAAAACCTATAGCCAGCTGACAAATGTCTGGGTGGAGAGATGGCCACCAGGTCCCTATGGGGGCTGTAAGCGAGATAGACCATACTTCTTCTCTAGTAGGATTTGTGATCAGCCATCGCTAATGAACCACCTGATGAGGTTTAGGACTACTGGTGGCCAAGGGGAGAGTCTATAGCCTTATTCATATGGTGAATACACAATTTGAAAGGGTTACTAGTCATTTCCAGTTTCCAGCAAGAGTCTGGACAGAGCGCAGGCTTGAGATGAGAGGCATGGATCCAGGAATTGATTCCGTATACATTTACTGATGTAGGTGTTATAAGTAGTACCTGGTATGTTCCTTTCCATCGGGGTTCCAGGAATGAAACCTGATGTCTTCTTATGTAGATGAAGTCTCTTACATTATATTGAAGTGGAGTCCCCTTGTCCCCAGTTTGGTAGGCCGTGGCCAGCTGTTTGAACAGATATCAATGAGTTCTTTCAAGAGCTTTAAGTCTGTCAAGCTAGGGGGTGTGGAAGGGATCCTTAGGTCTTAGAGTTGGGGTTAGGTCCCTTACTGGAGGAAGGGCACCATAGAGAATTTCACAGGTGGTGAGGTTACACAAAGAAACAGAGGGAGTATTTCTTGCATGAAACAGTGGATAAGGCAGGAGCATAGTCCAATCTTTTATGCAGGTCTCTAAGAGTAATTTCGTAAAGGTCTATTTAATGGTTCTATTTATTTTTTCTACCTGTCCTGAGTTCTGGGGTCTATAAGCATAATGTAACTACCAATTAATAACCAGGGTACTGGTTAACCTATTCTCAGAACATGAGACAAAAAAAGAATCCCACACCAACACCCACAAAGGCACCTGCTTCCCCCAAGTACATCTGTGACTATCTGGAGTATTCTCTGACTGGTGGGTCATACTATGTTCCCCAAAAATAGCCTGTCTTGTCTCAGATCTGGTCTTCGTGGCCAACTCTGCGAAGATTTCAGGAGCCAGCATGAGCCACTACCTGCTTTCTCAGGAAAGGCCCCTCTTCAGAGCTCTTCTGGCATTTGGCCATCCCCACATCAGTAGGTACCATGAAAGACTGACTCTGTCCCTGGTAAATCCAAAGAAGTGAGCCCACTAGGAGTAGGACTGGGACTGGCAATGGGTGCCTGGCTTCCTGGATCCCAAGTTCAGAGAGTTCCAACACCAAGGAAGTGACGTGAGGTCACTTCCTTCAGAAACTGAAAGAGGTCACTCCCTTGGCAACCACTTTGTCCTAACAGTTGCTTCCTATGGTCTCTTGAGATGGAGGATGCCCCTACTTCCTGTGACACTTTCACAAGTTAGAATGGTATATAAACCATAGGCACTCAGGAATAGCTCTCCACACAGGCCTGGTTTGATCCATCTTCTCTACATTAATAAGAGAGAGGCTGATTCAGATACACTCCTTTATCCTGACCAGGTTGTTTGCCATGGAAGATGACTTTTGCTCTCTCAAGTCCTTCATAGCTGCCTACATCTTCTCCAGGAATGATTTCTGCATGGACCTTTGAGTTTCTAAGCAGGTGGAAGATCCCCTACATTCCTGTATTGTAAGACCAACACTGTCCCCGCTCTTCTGTAAAGTTAGATTGAGGGAACAGTGTATGTTAGGTTTAATAACATGTTCAATTTGGGTTAGGAATCATTCTTCGGGATGAATAATAGTATTGGGAAACTCTCTCAGATCTGGTCTCCTTGGCCAACTCAGTGAAGTTTTCAGGAACCAGTGGTGAGACACTGCCTGCTTTCTCATGAACTGGCCCTCTTCAGAGCTCTCCTGGCATTTGGCCATCCTCACATCAGTAGGTACCAAGAAAGTCTGACTCTGTCCTTGGTAAATACAAACATGTGAGCCCACTGGAATTGGGACTGGGACTGACTCTGGGTGCCTGGCTTCTTGGATCCCCAGTTCAGAGAGTTCCATCACCAAAGAAGTGAGGTAGGTCACTTCATTCAGAAACTGAATGAGGTCACTGCCTTGGCAAACACTTTGTCCTAAAAGTTGTTTCCTAGGTTCCCATGAGATGGAGCCTGCCCCTACTTACTGTGACACTTCAAGCTAAGAATTGTATATCAAAAATCGGCACCCGGGAACAGCTCTCCACACATGCCTGATTTGGTCCAACTACTCTACATTAAGAAGAGAGAGGCTGATTCAGACACATCCCTTCATTTTGACCTGGTTGTTTTCCATGGAAAATGAATTTTTCTCTCTCAGGTCCTCCATAGCTGTCAACATCTTCTCCAGGGATCATTTCTGTAAGGACCTTTGAGGTTCTCAGCAGGTGGAAGATCCCCTACATTCCTGTATTGTAAGACAAACTGTGTCCTTACTCTTTTGTAAAGTTAGATTGATGGAAGAGTGTATGGTTAGGATTAATAACATATTCGATTTGAGTTAGGAATCATTCTGCAGGATGAATAATGGTATTGGGAATCTGCGATATTTACAAGAATAAATAGGTGAAATGTAAGTATGAAAACAGAAATCTAGGTAAGATTTGAAGCCCAGAAGGGAATTGGGCCTTTGATTGTGACACTTAGCTTTGAATTATGTTCTGCACAGATGTCTCAGATAAATCGATATAAAATGGCATAGGATCTTGTACGTTGGATGATTGAATGTCGAAGAGAATATCCAGTCAAAAGGGGACAGTAGGTGGATTAGGAAGATAGTAAGTAAGTTTAGAAAAAAGAATGAGTATAGGAATTGGACCAAAAGTTCTTTAGCAACAGGGTTTCGGTTAGTGAGTGAATGTCAATGTCAGCACATGTGAAGAATGAGTCACAATGATGAACTGGGGAAAATATGTAAGAAAGCAGATATCTATAGAGACATTATGAAATCAGACAAAGTATAAAGTGAGTGATAGTATTAGATATTTTCAACAGGGTTGAATTTGAATATATAATCTTAGGAAGAAACAAATATGTAATCATTAATAGGATTGACATTTGAGAGCATTAGCCAAATTGGACATGGATTTTTTTAGTAATCCATGTTTACATTCCATTTAGTCTTTGGTACAATCATAAGTGTGAACTTTGCATTTTGTGTCCAGAATATTACTGTGATAAAATGTTTATGTACATCAGTTGACAGAGTATTTCTTCCACCATTTCTGGGAGCAATATTTTGAAGACATATAAATTAATATTGGGGGTACAAAGAGGTGTACCCTGTGTCTATGTATGTAGAGATAATGCATGAAGAGACGATACTGTGAATAAATAATATAACTGATTACACTTTAAATAATCGATTGAATTTATATCTGAAAATATGCAGAAAATCTTATATTGATATACAATCATTAATTCCAACCAATTATACATATAATGGTAATATTACTTTAATGGTTTATCAAGACGGGTGTGTGAGATTTGCTTCAAAGCGATAATGGAAATTGAAAATAATGTGTTTGGAAAGAAGTCTCATGAAACGAGCAGTCAAGAAACATTAAGGAATACATGTGTTCTGAATCAGGAAGTGATTGAAAGTGAAACAAATGCCTATCAATTTGATAAATTGTGGATGAAATATTTATCCTATGATGTGCATTAACTGAAGAAATAGTAATGTACCAGAGTTGAATAAAAATGAACGTCAAAATACACTTCATGTCCCATAGGAATCTATACGCATTGATGTTAAACTGGGTGAGTTACTGTAGAAATATTAGGATTTGTGTGCACCATTCACTGAAGTTTGTTTTCAGTACTAGGAAACAAATATGTATTTCAGGTGGATGAATATTTCTGATAATAATCTTGTGAAAAGTTGATCATAAATCCACATATATGAATATGAATGAATTTAGGGAGTGTATAATAAGACACATATATTTCATATTTTGAAAAATCTGGAGAGTATATATATATATATATATATATATATATATATATATATATAACACACACACACACAGACATTAAAATGTAGCAATATATATGGCAATCTAAATTAATCATGAAATATATATCATCCACAGATCCAAAAATATTCATTTTACTGAACATGGGTTTATGTATAATGTTGTTCAACTAGGAAGCTCACCCATAGGTTGAATTTTCAGTTCCAACAGCGTTTAGAATGAGTGATCTATTCTCACAAATTGTATCTGCCAATTCATCCACCTCACAAGAATGTACGTGTGGTACCAGGTAGGATTTGATATGTGCATATAAAAATACATGTGCTGAATAGGCTACAGAGAAAGGGAGACAGGAATTCAAATATTTGCTAACTTTCAAACACATGGAGAACTATTTAAATTGAAAATTTGCTAGATTTATAACTCCTACACTACATAATGCAAAAGGCAAGTCCAACTATGCACCATGCCTCCTCTGAACTGCTTGTATTTCTATTTTGTTGGGGTAATTTATCTCCATCATATTTGCATTAGTAGTCAGAGTCCAGTAGGGTAGGTTTTAGTGTCAGGGATTAAGTATTTCGAATGAAAAATTAGATAATGAATCCAATGTGTATGCAAAAAATCTTCCCATTCTCATCCAGAACAATGCCTTGACATTACATTCGCCCCAAGTAATACACAATTAGAGGAGAAGAGTTAGAAAATCTGTGAATACATATCTGGAATGGAAAATGCTCAGGAGTTCACAAGCTTGGATGTGGAAGGGGAGTTTCCAAAAGTAAGGGACAGGGTTGATAGACCCAACCTGATCATTTATTAAAATTGGGAGCCCACTTGCCAGAAAGCCATGAAAGATAATTTTGGATTTATTATAAATTACTGCAAATTCTGAACCTGCTTGGAATGTTTGCCCATGCCTTAAACTCACCCATGCCTGGCTCTCTGACCAGATTGCAGCCCTCTCTGAAACTTTAGTGACACCTCATAAATATTTTCTTTCCCTGGCCAGACAACGAGTCTCTGAGGCTCTAATGGTCCTCATAATTTCTGATGTTGGGGTGAGCTTAAAAAAAAATGTAAACTACCGTTAGTGTGATGCTTGTTAAAGTTCTGTTATCTGTAACCCCCTTTTTGTGCATCTTTCTGCGCTATATAGCTGGGCTGTAGGAAAGGTGGGTTTGCTGTCTTGCTCCCGCCATTTTGGGAGGGAGAGGTAGCCTTTCCCTTTGAAATAATTAGCTTGCCTTAATTTGATTTTACTAGGAGTCAGTGGTCTTTACATGCGTTCCTGGTCTAATATTTTGGAGTTCCCCAGTGAGATGACCCTGCCGGACAAGATCACAAGACCAGACTGCTGTAAATTCTGAAGTTGGCCTTCCTTCCAGGGCTCCAAGCTTGAGAGCAACTCTAGGGTTTGTGCAACTTGAGATGGTCCAAGGCCTTGGAGTTAGCCTTCAGTTCAGGGAGCACTGCAGTGAACCACCGCATTAAAACTATTAGCAAGCACCTGGTGGAGGAGGCATCCATAGGTAATTGGTGCCTTTATAACATCTGATATCCGGTTAAGGGAGATCTCTTCTGATGACAGAGAGGTGGACTGAGGAGGCTCACATATACTGCTGTCTGGGACAGTAACAAGAATCATTCTGTCATCTGTTCTGTTCTCTAGGGAATTCATCTGGAAGGGTAGAGAGGTGCCAACGGGCACGCATGCGCTCCTACGGGGAGCTTTAGGAAGACATTGCATTGCTCCTCTGTTTTCCTGTTTCGGCGCCGGATTTCTGTTTTTTTTTTTTTTGTTGTTGTTGTTGTTTTGTTCTGTGTTCTATATGTTTTTTGTTTGTTTGTTTTTATGCATTTTGTTGTGTGATTTCTGTGGTGAAAACTTAAGGATATCGGACATGAAAATAAAGCAAGTAAGCCTGACACCCTTTGGACTGAGTTTAAAGGAACTGCATTGAACTTTACACCCGTTTGTTAAGCAGTATGATAGAAGCCCCTAGCTGGCTGCCTGGAGCACACTCACTGCAGAGGGCAGTGCCTGCGGGGGACCTAAGAACTGAGTATCTCCCAGGTTAATAAGTGAAACTCCTTTAAAATCCCTTGTCCCTCCAGATAAAGAGAGTCACAACCTTTTGGCAGAGTCCCTGTGTTTATCTTTGTTAGCAAAGCAATAAACCTTCGTTTTTCTTTTTCTCAAAACCCTGTCCTCATTTTTAAATTGGCATTAATTGGCTTCAAGTTCAGGAACCCAACTTTAAGTTACAAATTTTGATAACCCACCCGCACCCTGGAACTTTTTGAGAGCTGACTACAGAAATGTTAGGAGATGGAGCATGCTTGTGGTGGAACTGAAACAGAGGAGCAAATCCTGTAAGTAAAAGGAGGGACTGAGGGACTCCCAGCAGCTGCTGAAGCCTTATTTTTTCAGAGAATTCCCTAGGTCTTTCCCTGCAATTTAACGATAATGCCACCTCTGTCATCTTAAAAAAGAGGGAAAAAAAGGGGACACTAAATGCAGGAAAGTCACTATGGAGACCCTTGATTTTACATTTCAGGATGCTCCTCTGTGAAAACATCTGGTCCCCTTGTGGGGACATCTGTGGTGCAACTGGTGTAGGAGATTTTTCTCTTATCTGCTCTGTTTTAAAGGCTTCTGTCTGTCAGTCATAGTCTGGAGCTCCTTTCTGTCTGTCGTGTGTCTTTGTTTCTGGCACTTTAAGACATGTGCAATAATGTGTTGATATTATATATTGTTTCTTGGGAATGATTTTACCTGAATGTGTGTCTAAATGATGATGTTTTATTGTAACAATCTGGTAGCTTATTGGGTTTTTGAAGCTTTGCAGAATCTTGCCGTTAAAAGTCAGATTGAGATAATTGTTTAGTTTATGATTTCAGATAATTCATGCCAGAGAACTTAAATACTTAGGATGGAAAACTAAAGAACTCTACTTCCAAGTTGGCAAGAAATTTTCCAATCATTCAGTCTTTTTTTTTTCACCAATTTTTAATTGGGTAGCCTGGGAAAATGTCACTGTGTGTACCAGTGCATTAATTTGGACAAGGATAGTAAATCATAGTATGGTATCTGTTGACAACACAAGATGTAAAGATATAAAATTTTGTAAATTTTGTCTGAAGCTTGTATCAAAATTTTCAACATCCTATCTGGAAAATTATGGTTAAAATGTGTTAGGCCTGAGGTGTCTGCTCAGAATAGCAGTTTTTTCCTGCTCCTTCCAGACCTCAGCCAGGACTTAGATTGAAATGCAAATGAAAGAAGCCTGCAAGATCAGTAGGAGACTGATATGAGGCTTAAGGAAAAAAAAAGTAAATAGTATGGTATTTACTAATTACTGGTCAGTTATTTTTTCTAGGACTCTTATTTTTTTCCTTAGATCCTTTAATTTTTCTAACTCATAATTTTGATCCTACAGACCTAGGTTAATGTTTTTCTGATCAGTTCTATCTTTGACCAACTGTGGAGTTTTTAAAACATGGCAATGGAGATTTCACCTGCTAAAAGCTACAAGGCCTTTACTATTATTATGTGTGCACACTTTTGTTATTTGTTGTATGTCTATATATATATATATTCTTAATCATATATATGATACAGAAATTAACATATATAAGGAGCGCTCATAATAAAAAAAGCACTCATAAAAACAAATTTTAAGGGATGCCCTCTCTCACCACTTCGGTTCAACATAGTTCTCGAATCACTGGCCAGAGCAATTAGACAGACGAAAAAAATTAAAGGCATAAAAATAGGAAAAGAACTCAAATTATCACTATTTGCAGATGACATGATTCTATACCTAGCAGACCCAAAAGGGTCTACAAAGAAACTACTAGAGCTAATAAATGAATTCAGCAAAGTGGCAGGATATAATATCAACACACATAAATCAAAGACATTCCTGTATATGAGCCACAAATCCTCTGAAATGGAAATGAGGACAACCACCCCATTCACAATATCCTCAAATAAAATAAAATACTTGGGAATCAACCTAACAAAAGAGGTGAAAGACTTATACAATGAAAACTACAGAAACCTAAAGAGAGAAATATAAGAAGATCTTAGAAGATGGAAAAATATACCCTGTTCATGGATACGTAGAACTAACATCATCAAAATGGCGATATTACCAAAAGTTCTCTATAGGTTTAATGCAATGCCAATCAAAATCCCAACGGCATTTCTTGTAGAAATAGAGAAAGCAATCATGAAATTCATATGGAAAAATAAAAGACCCAGAATAGCAAAAACAATGCTAAGCAGGAAGTGTGAATCAGGCGGGATAGCTATACCAGACTTCAAACTATACTATAGAGCAATAGTAACAAAAACAGCAGGGTACTGGTACCAAAACAGGTGGGTGGACCAATGGTACAGAATAGAGGACACAGAAACCAATCCACAAAACTACAACTATCTTATATTCGATAAAGGGGCTAAAAGCATGCAATTGAAGAAGGATAGCATCTTCAACAAATGGTGTTGGGAAAACTGGAAATCCATATGCAACAAAATGAAACTGAATCCCTTTCTCTTGCCATGCACAAAAGTTAACTCAAAGTGGATCAAGGAACTTGATATCAAATCAGAGACATGGCGTCTGATAGAAGAAAAAGTTGGCTATGATCTACATACTGTCGGGTTGGGCTCCAAATTCCTCAATAGGACACCCATAGCACAAGTGTTAATAACTAGAATCAACAAATGGGACTTACTCAAACTAAAAAGTTTTTTCTCAGCAAAAGAAAGAATAAGAGAGGTAAATAGGGATCCTACGTCCTGGGAACAAATCTTTACTCCTCACACTTCACACAGAGCCCTAATATCCAGAATATACAAAGAACTCAAAAAATTAGACAATAAGATAACAAATAACCCAATCAACAAATGGGCCAAGGGCCTGAATAGAAATTTCTCAGAGGAGGACATACAATCAATCAACAAGTATATGAAAAAATGCTCACCATCTCTAGCAGTCAGAGAAATGCAAATCAAAACCACCCTAAGATACCATCTCACTCCAGTAAGATTAGCAGCCATTAGGAAGTCAAACAACAACAAGTGCTGACGAGGATGTTGGGAAAAGGGTACTCTTGTACATTGCTGGTGGGACTGCAAATTGGTGTGGCCAATTTGGAAAGCAGTATGGAGATTTCTTGGAAAGCTGGGAATAAAACCACCATTTGATCCAGCTATTCCCCTACTCGGTCTATTCCCTAAAGACCTAAAAAGAGCACACTATAGGGACACTGCTACATCCATGTTCATAGCAGCACAATTCACAATAGCAAGACTGTGGAAGCAAAACCTAGATGCCATTCAATAGACGAATGGATAAAAAATATGTGGCATTTTTACACAATGGAGTATTACTCTGCATTAAGAAATGACAAAATCATAGATTTTGGAGAGAAATGGATGGCATTAGAGCAGATTATGCTAAGTGAAGCTAGCCAATCCCTCAAAAACAAATGGCAAATGTCTTCTTTGATATAAGGAGAGTAACTAAGAACAGAGTAGGGACGAAGAGCATGAGAAGAAGATTAACATTAAACAGGGATGAGAGGTGGGTGGGAAAGGGAGAGAGAAGGGAAATTTCCTGTAAATGGAAGGAGACCCTCAGGGGTATACAAAATTACATACAAGAGGAAGTGAGGGGAAAGGAGGAAAAATATGAGGGGGGAGAAATGAATTACAGTAGAGGGGGTAGAGAGAGAAGAGGGGAGGGGATGGGGGAGTGGGGATAGTAGAGGATAGGAAAGGCAGCAGAATACAACAGACACCAGAATGGCAATATGTAAATCAATGGTTGTGCAACTGATGTGATTCTGCAATCTGTATATGGGGTAAAAACGGGAGTTCATATCCCACTTGAATCAATTGTGAAATATAATATATCAAGAACTATGTAATGTTTTGAACAACCTACAATAAAAATTAATTTAAAAAAAGTGGATCCAAAGATCTTTAATTCACGTGATTAAAATTGTTCAATTTAAATTGGATAAACAGATAAAAATAAATGTTTTTAAATTTAAGCTTACAAGTTTTTATAGGTGTTCAAAAATCTAATAAAATATTAATATCTACAAAATGTCTAAAATGCCTTGATTCTAGGACTTTTCCTTCAACAAAAAAATGGTTTACACTCTTCAATACATTTGTCTAATATTTTAATAAATAAGTAAAGTAAATTTGAGGTGGAATTTCTCATTCTTGAGTACATTTGTTAGATACCCGATTGATTTACTAAGGTCTGTATCAGATTGTAAAAATCAGTCATGTGTTAAAGAGACAAAAATTTCTGAAAACATAAGTTTACCCATAACATTGTGTTTATTAAGTTTTATTTTTTCTAGAGCAAGCAACCATAAAAATTAAACAACTGATTAAATAAGAACTGTTATTTTAGAGCACTCTACTGCCATTTCTTTAAAAGCTAAACTTGGTTAATCTAGAAATATCAATGTAATTTTGATGCTATTAATGTGCTCATATCTTCCAGGTATACAAGTCTGTAAGTTAGAAACATTTAAAGAGCATTATATCAAGCTGGTATTCTGAAGTTGTATGGTAAAAAAAATGTACTGGGGATTTATTTACCTGTTATCAATAAGATATGTAAAGTTTTATGTTACTTTTTTCATTGGGGAACAATTTAAATGTATTTTTAAGTTAATCAGAGCCTAATATATGTAAAGGTTAAAATCTTTCAGCCTTTCTTTAATCCATGTTTTAAATGTGATGTCATATGATGTTAGATAATGTTCATGTGACCTCAAACAATTTATGTAAACTTTGTAAAATGATATTTAAAAAACAATGATCAGCTTTAGAACTAAAACACTTAATATTTATAAAGAGGCCTGCCTTACCTGAGATAAGGCTCTGTGTCCCATCTTACTACATGTGAGAATGACTACAAAAGGAGTAGGTCAGATTTTATTTCATTTAAAGTTATGTTCAAAAGTTCTTTTGTTTTTCTGTGAAGATTACTAGGATCTCAAACAGGGCATATAATGTATAACTCAGCCAAAAAATTCAGGGTAGCTATTACAGAAACTAAGTATTTTTACTCTTGTTAAAAAATTTTATTTTTAATTTGCTTATAAGTGATCTAAAGATTCCCTGTTAGTCTTTTACAGAAGTGTTGCTTTAATAACACAACATGGGTTAATTTAAGATAATAAGTCATCACCTACAAGACAGACAGAATAATACATATCCCAATTAATAAAAAGATAAATAATAATTAAGTTATAGATATTAAAGCCCAGTACTCTCAATATAAGGCTGTTAAAATTTATTTGCTGGATGTTTAAGATTAGGATTTAAAATTAAAGTTAAATGAATCGGCCAAGAAAACAAATATTAATATTTTAAAGTATACACTTTATGTTAGCCTCCCAAAATAAGTAAGACTGGAGGTTACAAAGAAGGATTCTCAGACAGGAATGCCTGATAACTATAAAAAGAGACTATTAAGAGGAGCTGCCAGAGGCAGAAAATTTAGTTTAGGGCCTACAGATATTCCTAACCTACAGAGGTAGGCTTGGTGTTTGCTAGTACGATTATCCAGCCCTGAGTAACAGAATTAAAGGTTTCTCTATTAGACACAGAGGTCATACTAGAAAAAGGATTTTGCAAGATCAGATGACATTAAATTAATAAACTGTATCTTATGGGGAGGGACAACTGTAAAACAAAAAATTAAATATTAAGTTGACAGTCCTGATAACTGAGGATATTAAAGAATGGTAAGGGAACTTCTATACGGTGACATGTTCCAGCTGCTGCAACATTTATTCATTACTCATGGTTTTTGTTACTCTCATAGAAGAACCCATTCCCAGATGACTTTACAACCTGTTCTTCCCCAACCAGACTTCAAACCAAGCTGAAATCTAAAAGGCAACTCATGTCCCTCAACTAAATTCTAAAAGGCAACTCATGTCCCTCATGCTATGACCCTTACGTCACCCTCTCTCAGCGCAGAAGAATCCAAAATGCGTGAGGCCTCCCTTCTTACAACAATGGAGCCAAAAATAAATAGACTATCAATATACGTAATTAATTAAGTCAGGTAAAATCAGGGAGACCCATTTTGGGTGAGTTCTAGAAATTTGGAGACTGTTACCTGAGGGATTTAAATTTCCTCAGTGCACTTCCCTTAATCTATCAAAGATTTGAAAGGAACACATAAGAAAAGGGGGGAATGATAGGCCCAACCTGATCTTTTATTAAAATTGGGAGCCATATTGCTACAAAGCCATGATAAGATAATTTTGGCTTTACTATAAATTACTGCAAATTCTGAACCTGCTTGGAATGCCTGCCCATGCCTTGAACTCACCCATGTCTGGCTCTCTGACCAGATAGCAGCACTCTGTGAAACATTAGCGACACATCATAAATATTGGCCTTCCCTGGACAGACAATGACCATCTCTGAGGGTCTAATGGTCCTCACAAATTCTGATGTTGGGGCCAGCAAAAAAAAAAAAAAAAAAAAAAAAAAAAAAAATATATATATATATATATATATATATATATATATATATATATATATATATATATATATAAAAACTACCATTAGTGTGATGCTTGTCCGAGTTCTGTTATCTCTAACCCCCCTTTTGTGTAACTTTCTGGGCTTTAAAGCTGGGCTGTAGGTAAGTTGGGGTTGCTGTCTTGTTCCGGCCGTTTTGGGAGGGAGAGTTAGCCTGGCTGGTGAAAATAATAAGCTTAGTTTAATTTGATTTTAATTGGAGTCAGTGGTCTTTTCTTGCATCCTTGTCTAACAGGTAAACACTCCACAAACATGGAGCTCTGCTGGCCTAACGACTTTTTGAGAAACTGCCTCTGAGGTTGGGCACTTGAAATATATGTTGTTTTCAGGAGCTTTAGCTTCATTTGTTGTGAGACCATCAAAGCTGGCTCTGCATCTATGTGACCTGAAGAAACTGGTTTCTTATTTTCCAATGAAAATGAGGCAAAGTGCTGAATTCTCTCTTTGTAGGTAAACTGTGGCCACTGAAGGCTAAGTGTCTCCCTGTGTGGACTGTGTACCCATTTAGTCATCCTCCACTATTCATGGTGTTTCTTGCTGCTGCACTGGGAGTTTGGTATTTGCTCTACGAAATACAAGAAGTTCAACTGGGACACAGTGCTGAAGGTAGTTCTGTCACGTGTGGTCGGTCAGAGTCTGCAAGAGAATGCACCAACCAGGATTCTATCCCACATAGCTTGCCCACTTGAAGATAGCAACCTGATTCGTAACATTGCCCTGAAACCTCTCCATATAACAAGATGCCTTTACATATAAGGGTCTG
Organism: Callospermophilus lateralis; assembly: GCF_048772815.1. Lineage (NCBI taxonomy): Eukaryota > Metazoa > Chordata > Mammalia > Rodentia > Sciuridae > Callospermophilus > Callospermophilus lateralis. The sequence continues at coordinate 1,706,721 of NW_027513434.1, forward strand.
CTGGCTGCACCATGTCAGTCACAAGCCATTTGGAAGTCAATGGTAGATCCAAATGGCCCCAACACAAATGTTTTATCCCACACCTGCACACCACAGTTCTGGGCCCAATACTCAGCAGGCTCCAACATACTGGCATTTCAGTTCTACACCATTTTCATGAAACCCAGTCAATCAAACCACTGTCTGAAACACTCCTGATCAGCAACAGGACATCCAAATGTTCTCCTCTGACACCTGGTTATGGGAATTTCAAAAATTTCTTGTTATTTATCTAGCATTTTTCACGGATGAAGTTGGAGGCACTGTAGGTTTCAATTCTTTCAAGAACCATTAAATGGTATGGAAGCTCATTTCAATGAAAGCTCTGGAGAATTCTCACAGTCAAGGCTTCCCAAAGAGTGGCCAAAAGATCACATGAACCCAGGCCCATTGAGGTCTAGAGTGTGAGGTCCATGTTTGTTTTGAATCTCATCTATGGCTGCCAAGTCTTTCATAATAAAATCATGTGATATCCTGGCTGAGATTCCCGATGCTCTGTGGAAAGCCACCCTGGGACTTGATCTCAGTTTCCAAGGGCGACTCTAATGCGTGGCCTCCTAAAATCCGAAGAGAACTCATGGCAATATTTCTCTGAGGTCAGTTTCAGAACTCAGTCTGTAAGGGGAATCACACCAGACTTCAAGCCCAGGTGGACCCAGTCATCTATTTCAACCACCACACAAATGACCACAATTAAAACCAAAACACTCCCACATGGCCCTCATCTTCTTCCATATAGACACTCATCATAACCTCTGGCTGGGGTTTTCCATGAGGGGCAAAGCTCACGACAGTGTCCAAAATAAGCTCCCTTACCCCTCATTTGCCTAAAATCAGGGTGGCCTGGACACCCTTCCTGTGAACCAGTAGTGATCAAATATGCCTGCCATTTGTACTGCCCAGCTTCTCCAATATGAGGCCTACTGACTGTTTGGTATAGATTTTTTATGTGAATTGGAGTCATGAGAAAACCCAAGCAATTACGGGCTAGCCTCTGCAGGGTTTTGAAGAACTCATTTGACCCAATGGATCCCTCTTCTCACTTGATGTAGGTCAGAAACCTTACAGAGGAAGGCGAGGGACTTCAACCACAATGACTGCCCTTTTGGCCATTTTGGTTTTGGAAGCACAAAAGGAATGTTTCTTTAGATCCATCAGGTGCTGAGAATCTAAGCCACAGCCTCACACAGGGCCAAGAGGCTGATTCAGACAAATCCCTTTTGGAAGAAATTAAGCAAAGAGCCACAGGTGATGCCCATTCATTTCCATTTGAAAACTGTTTTCTTCAGGCTTCACAAAGGGTTGGCCTGAGGCAAAGACCTTCCTGACATTCAGGGCAACAGAACATTATGTAAGAAAAGGCCCAAAGCAGGGTTTCTCCACTGAGATTTTACTGGTCACACTGTTATCTGAGTTTTCTGAGATGCTCGCCATTCCCTTCAGCTATCCAGTACATGGCCATGTCACAGAGCTTGGAGGTGGTACATATCTTGGACTCAAAACCATGAGCCTGTTGTGGAGAGTGGCCAGAATTCAGGAAGAGTACAGAAACTTAGGAATATTGTAGGTGTTGCCCATCCATAAGGCAAGCCACAGTCCTTTCATAAATTGGGCAGGATGAATGCTGTTAAACTTTCTCCTGGAGAGGACAAATCCATTGATGCATTATCTTTTCTAATGTCTACAACCAGAGATACAGTGGGATACACAGATATAGAAACACTTGCCTTGTCAAACAACTTACTAGAAACAGTCCACTCAATACCAAACAAATAGCCTTTCCTACCTATCACGCCTTTCCTACTGTATCAACATACACTAGTTATTCATCACCCCCTGCCCCGGTTATTTTGCTGCAGTGGGACTGCTGCAGATGGTGGCCCATACAGGGAGCCCTGGGACACTTGGGGGTAATTGACGAATAAAAGCTGCCCATCCATAGATAGGATGGGAGCAAATCTGCTCATCCCTAGGCAGATAGTGGGAGAGGAAAAACGGTCATTTCAAAAAATGGAGAAGATTGATACAGTATGATTGTGTCTTGTTTTATCTCAGTGTATTGTATTGTCTTTGTGATGAAAATAAGGAAGGGGTGAGAAGTAAATTGATAATGGAAAGAGGCACCCCAGTGGAAACAAGTGCAATTAGGGCATGTGTTGATGGAAGCCCAGGAAGTCTAATCAGAAAGAAAAAGAAAGTTAAGAAGAAGAAGGATTATCAGGAAAAAAGTTTCAGCAAAAGGCTGTTACTGAATACTTTTCGTTTCCGGAGTGTGTGTGAATAGGCGCCTCGGCTGCCACATGCTCAAGCCAGTCACTGTGCAGCAAGGGCTTTTCAAGCAGTGGCAGCCGGCAATTCCCCGCCCCCAGCCTGGGGAGCGGGGCCCCGTGGCAGTTTGAGTCCTGGACACTCCCCAGGGCCATCTGTGGCTGCCCAGGATGCTACAGCCAGCCATAGATGCTACTGGCTCCCTGATGTTTGGTCATTTTCAATGCCAATAACTAAGCTACAATGGTTCTCCCACACCCGGAAGATAATAAATAATAAGCACTATTAAGGCTTTTTTCAAATGTAAAAAACCTTGAGATAATGTACTAAATTTTTCAGAAGGTTGTTTTCTTAGCACCTGGTGGAATACTATAGGATTTTCTTTAGCCAGTGGTAGGAGTTCCTGCCTTCATCCCAGTGCTGGTGAGGACAAGGGTGGAAGAATTTCCAGTGTTGCTGAAAACCGGAGGAGACTTCGGCTGAGAAACGGAGGAGACTTTGGATCAAGCTAGCTGCCTTCAGAACTTTCCTGGGCTGTGATTTAAGCTAGCTGCCTGCAGAATTTACATGGACTGTGATTTAAGCTAGCTGCCTGCAGAACTTACCAGGACTGTGATTTAAGCTAGCTGCCTGCAGAACATACCTGGACTGTGGTTTACCTGAACTGTGAGTTAATCTATTGAGACACTGCTTTACCTGGACTGAGACAACAAACTGTAATCTATAACAAATTTTAACTCGGTGTCTTTGCTAACAGTGTCATTGCTGGTATTATTTCTCCAAGTGCTTCATCAATTGGCTTGTATTGTGACATTTTGTATCCTCCCTTTCTGTTTGTAGCAGGTTATTTATGGTGTTTCTGTAAAAACCACTGTGGTCTTTATTTAAATTAAATAAAAGGGGGAAATGTTAGAGTCTGTAAACATGTCAAAATAACACCTGGCATTTTGCCAGGGGAATGTTAGAGTGTGTAAACAAGTCTGGATGATGCCTGGCAAAATGCCAGAGGGAGTGGTTTGAGATGTAACAAAAGCGAGCCATTAAGTGTGGAGATTCCTGATTGGTTGACTGCAGTATCTAGTTTATGTTAATTAGATAACCTGGGTGGAATGTATAAATACCTCTATTGTCCTACAATAAATGGCTTCCACTCCTGCTATATCAACATACACATGTTATTCATAACCCCCACCCCCCGGTTATTTTGCTCCAACCGGACCGCGGCAGTATCTGCCAAGTCAGAAACCTCTCAAGTATGAACATGTGATACCAGGTAGGATTCTATATGTGCATATAAAAATACATGTGCTGAATAGGCTACACAAAAAGGGAGAGAGGAATTCACATATTTGTTAACTTTAAAAACACATGGAGAACTATTTTAATTAAAAATTGACTAGATTTATAACTCCTACCCTATATAATGCAAAAGGCAAGTCCAACTATACAACATGACTCCTCTGAACTGCTTGTATTTCTATTTTGTTTGGGTTATTAATCTCCATCATATTAGGATTAGTAGTCAGAGTCTAGTAGGGTATGGGTTAGTGTCCAAAATAAGCTCCCTTGCCCCTCATTTGCCTAAAGTCATGGTGGCCTGGACACCCTGCATGTGAACCAGGAGTGATAAAATAGGACTGCAGTTAATACAGCTCTGCTTCTCCAATTTGAGGCCTACTGAGTGTCAGGTAACAATTCTTTATGTGATTTGGAGTCATGAGAAAACACAACCACTTCTTCAGGGCATTGAAGAATTCATTTGAACCAAAGGATTCCTATTCTCACTTGATGTAGGTCAGAAACCTAACAAAGGAACGCAAGAGACTTCATTCACCATAACAGATCTTTTTGCCATTTTGGTTATGGATGCACACATGGGATCTTTCTTTAGATCCATGAGGTGCTGAGAATCTAAGCCACAACCGCACACAGGGCCAAGAGGCTGATTCAGACACATCCCTTTACAAAGAAATTAAGCAAAGAGCCACAGGTGATGCCCTTTCATTTCCATTTGAAAACTGTTTTCTTCAGGCTTAACAAAGGGGTGGGCTGAGGGAAAGAACTTCCTGACATTCAGGGCAACAGAAATATAGGTAAGAGAATGGCCAAAGCAGGATTTCTCCACTGAGACTTTCCTGGTCACACTGATATCTGAGTTTTCTGTGATTCTCCCATTCCATTCAGCTGTCCAGTACATGGCCATGGCACAGAGCTTGGAGGTGGTATATATCTTGGACACAAAACCATGAGCCTATTCTGGAGAGTGGCCAGAATTCAGGAAGAAAACAGGAACTTAGGAAGATAGTAGGTGTTCCCCATCCATAAGACACACCGCAGTCCATCCATCAGTTGAGCAGGATGAATGCTGGGAAGCTTTCTACTAGACAGGATGCATCCATTGGTGCATTCTGTTTTTTAATGTCCAAAACCACGTACACAGTGGGATACACCGAACTAGAATCACTCACCTTGTCAAACGATTTACTAGAAACAGTCCATTCCAAACCAAACAAACCACCTTTCCTACCTATTTTCAGAACATGAGACAAAACCACAAACTCACACCCACACCCACAAAGGCATCTCCTTCCCACAAGTAAGTCTCTGACTCTCCAGTGTGTCCTCTGTCTGTTGAGCCAAACTATGTTCCCCGAAATGGCCAGTCCTGTCTCAGTTCTGGTTGCCTTGGCCAACTCTGTGAAGTTGTCAGGATCCAGTGGTGAGCCACTACCTGCTTTCTCAGGAAAGATCCTCTTCATATCTGTCCTGGCATTTGGCCATTCTCTCAGCAGTAGGTACCAAGAAAGACTGACTCTGTCCTTGGTAAATCCAAACAACTGAGCCCAGTGGGAGTGGGACTGGGACTGGCTCTGGGTGTCTGGCATCTTGGATCCCAATTTCAGAGAGTTCCAATACCAAGGAAGTGAGGTAGGACACTTCCTTCAAGAACTGAATGAGTTCACTCCCTTGGCAACCACTTTGTCCTAACAGTTGGTTCCAAGGGTCCCATGAGATAGAGGCTGCCCCTACTTCCTGTGACACTTTCGCAAGTTAGAATGGTATATCAACCATAGGCACCCGGGAACATCTCTCAACAAAGGCCTGGTTTGGTCCACCTTCTCTACATTTAGAATAGAGAGACTGATTCAGACACGACCCTTCATCCTGACCAGGTGGTTTGCCATGCAAGGTGACTTTTGCTCTCTCAACTCCTTCATAGCTGCCTACATCTTCTCCAGGTATCATTTCTGCATGGACCTTTGAGGTTCTCAGCAGGTTTAAGATGACCTACATTCCTGTATTGTAAAAACAACTCTGTCCCTGCTCTTCTGTAAACTTAGATTGAGGGAAGAGTGTATGGTTAGGGTTAATAAAAGGTTCGATTTGGGTTAAGAATCATTCTGCAGGATGAATAATTGTATTGGGAACCTGTAATATTTACAAGAATGTAAAAGTGAAATACTAGAATGAAAACAGAAATCTAGGTAAGATTTGAAGCCCAGAAGGGTATTGGGCCCTTGATTGGGATACTTAGCTTTGAATTATGTTCTGCAGAGATGTCTCAGATAAATCGATGTACAATGGCATAGGACCTTGTACCTTGGATGATGGAATGTCGAAGAGAACTTCTAGTCAAAAAGGGATACTCGGTATTATTTGAAAGATAGTCAGTAGGTTTAGAAAGCAGAGAGAGTGTAGGATTTAAACCAAAAGTTCTTTAGCAATAGGGTTTCGGGTAGAGAGTGAATGAAAATGTGAGCACATGTGAAGAGTCAGTCACAATGATAAACTGTGGAAAATATGTAGGAAAGCAGATATTAATAGAGACATTAGTAAATCAGGCAAATGATAAAGTGATTGATAGGATTAGACATTTTCAACAGGCTTGAGGTAAAATATATAATCTTAGGAAGAAACAAATATGTAGTGACCAATAGGATTCACATTTGAGAGCGTTAGGCAACCTGGACATGGATGTTTTTAGTAATGCATACTCACTTTCCATTAAGGCTTTGGTAAAATCATAAGTGTGAACTTTGCTTTTTGTGTCCAGAAAATTACTGTGATAAAATGTATATGTAGATCAGATGACATAAGTATTTATTCCACCGTTTCTGGGAGCAATATTTTGAAGATATATAAATTAGTACTGGCGTTACAAATGGGTGTACCCTGTGTCTAGGAATATAGAGATAATGCATGAATAGACAAAACTTTGATTAAACAATGTAACAAGTTCTTAATTTAAATAATGGATTGAATTGATATCTGAAAATATACAGGAAATCTTATATTGATATGCAATCATTCAATCCAACCAGGTATCCATCTTATTTTAATATTAGGCTTATGGATTATCATAAAGAGTGTGTGAATTTTATTTCAAAGGTGATTATGGATTTCAGAAATAATGAGTTTGGAAAGAAGTCTCATGAAGAGACCAGACAAGAAACCTGGAGGAATACAAGAGTTTTGAATAAGGAAGTTATTGAAAGCGAAACAAATGCCTATAAATTTGTGAACTTGTTAATGAAATATATATCCTATGATGTGCATAAACTGAAGAAATAATAATGTACCAGTTTTGTTAAAAAATGAACGTCAAAATACACATCATGTCCCATAGGAATCTACAAGCATTGATGTTAAACTGGGACAGTTACTGTAGAAATATTTGGATTTGTATGCACCATTCACTGAAGTTTGTTTTTAGTACTAGGAAACAAATATGTATTTCAGGTGGATGAATATTTTTGAAAATAATCTTGTGAAAAGTTGATTATAAATCCACATACATGTACATGAATGAATTTAGGGAGTATATAATAAGACACATATGTTTCATATTTTCAAAAATCTGGAGAGTGTATATCTATCTATCTATCTATCTATCTATACACCCACACACACACACACTCAAACAGACATTAAAATGTAGCAATATATATATATCATGAAATATATATAATCCACAGAGCCAAAAATATTAATTTTACTAAACGTGGATTTATGTATAATGTTGTTCAACTAGGAAGTCACCCATAGTTTGAATTTTCACTTCCAACAGCATTCAGAGGAGTGATCTCTTCTGACAATTTGTATCTGCTAAGTCAGCAACCTCTCAAGAATGTACATGTGATACCAGGTAGGATTCTAAATGTGCATATAAAAATACATCTTCTGAATAGGCTACAGAGAAAGGGAGAGAGGAATTCACATGGTTGTGAACTTTAAAAACACATGGAGAACTGTTTCAATTAAAAATTGACTAAATTTATAACTCCTACCCTATATAATGCAAAAGGCAAGTACAACTATACAACATGAATCCTCAAAACTTCTTGTATTTCTATTCTGTTGGGGTTATTATTCTCCATCATGTTAGGATTACTAGTCAGAGTCTAGTAGGGTATGGGTTAGTGTCCAAAATAAGCTCCCTTGCCGCTCATTTGCCTAAAGTCATGGTGGCCTGGACACCCTGCATGTGAACCAGGAGTGATAAAATAAGACCGCAGTTAATACTGATCTGCTTCTCCAATTTGAGGCCTACTGACTGTCAGGTATAGATTCTTTATGTGAATTGGAGTCATAAGAAAACCCAAGCACTTCTTCAGGGCTTTCAAAAATTTATTTGAACCAAAGGATCCCTATTCTCACTTGATGTAGTTCAGGAACCTAACAAAGAAAGGCAAGAGACTTCATCCATCATAACTGATCTTTTTGAAATTTTGGTTTTGGATGCACACATCGGATCTTTCTTTAGATCCATCAGGGGCTGAGAATCTAAGCCACAACCGCACACAGGGCCAAAGGGTGATTCAGACACATCCCTTTGCAAAGAAATTAAGCAAAGAGCCACAGGTGATGCCCATTCATTTTCATTTGAAAACTCTTTTTTTCAGGCTTCACATGAGGGTAGCCTGAGGCAAAGAACTTCCTGACATTCAGGGAAACAGATACATAGTAAGAGAATGGCCCATAGCAGGGTTTCTCCACTGAGACTTTCCTGGTCACACTGATATCTGAGTTTTCTGAGATTCTCCCATTCCCTTCAGCTGTCCAGTACATGGCCATTTAACAGAGCTTGAGGTGGTACATATCTTAAACACAAAACTATGTGCCTATTCGGGAGAGTGGCCAGAATGCAGGAAGAAAACAGGAACTTAGGCAGATAGTAGGTGTTGCCCATCCATGAGGCAAGCCGCAGTCCATTCATCAATTGGGCAGGATGAATGCTGCGAAGCTTTCTACTAGACAGAACACATCAACTGATGCATTCTCTTTTCTAATGTCGACAACCACGGACACAGTGGGATACACATAGAAAGACTCGCCTTGTCAAACGACTTACTAGAAACAGTTCACTACAATCCAATCAAACCGCCTTTCTTTCGTATTCTCAGAACATGAGACAAAACCACAAACCCACACCCACACCCGCAAAGGCACCTCCTTCCCCCAAGTAGGTCTGTCATATCCGGAGTGTCCTCTGACTGGTGGGCCATACTATGTTCTCCCAAAATGGCCTGTCCTGTCTCAGATCTGCTATACTTTGACAACTCTGTGAAGTAGTCAGGAGCCCGCGGTGATCCACTACCTGCTTTATCAGGATAGGACCCTCTTCAGAGGTTTCCTGGCATTTGGCCATCCTCAAATCAGTAGGTACCAAGAAATATTGACTCTGTCCTTCGTAAATCCAAACAAGTTAGACCACTGGGACTTGGACGGGTTATGGCTCTGGGTGCCTGGCTTCCTGGATCCCAAGTTCAGAGACTTCCATCACCAAGGAAGTGAGGTGAAGTCACTTCCTTGAGGAACTGAATGAGGTCACTGCCTTGGAAACCACGTTGTCCTAACATTTGCCTCCAAGGTTCCCATGAGATGGAGGATGCCCCTACATCCTGTGACACTTTCACAAGTTCGAATCGTATATCAAACATAGGGACCAGGGAACAGCTCTCCACACAGGCATGGTTTGGTCTATCTTCTCTGTATTAAGAAGAATGAGGCTGATTCAGACACATTCCTTAATTCTACCAGGTTGTTTGCCATTGAGATGACTTTTGCTCTCTCAGGTCCTTCATCGCTGCCTACATCTTCTCCAGGGATCATTTCTGCATGTACCTTTGAGGTTCTCAGCAGGTGGAAGATCCCATGCATTCCTGTATTGTAAGACCAACACTGTCACTGCTCTTCTGTAAAGTTAGATTGAGGGAACAGTGTATGGTTACGGTTAATAACATTTTCATTTTCGGTTAGGAACCATTCTGCTGGATGAATAATGTTATTGGAACCTGTGATATTTATTAGAATACAGACGTGAAATATATGTACATAAACAGAAATCTAAGTAAGATTTGAAGCCCAGAAATCACTGGGCCCTTGATTGGGATACCTATTGTTGAATTACATTCTGCAAAAATGTCTCAGAGAAATCGATATACAATGGCATAAGACCTTGTAACTGGATGATTGAATGTAGAAGAGAACCTCCAGTCAAAAAGTGATAGTCGGTAGGATTAGGAAGATAGTAGGTAGGTTTTAAGAAGAAGAGTGAATATAGGATTTGGACCAAAAGTTCTTTAGCAATAGGATTTCGATTAGAGTGTGAATGTAAGTTTCAGAACATGTGAAGATTTAGTCACAATGATGAACTGTGGAAAAGCAGATACCAATAGAGACATTACAAAAACAGGCAAAGTATAAAGTGAGTGAGAGGATTAGACATTTTCAACAGGGTTGAGTTTGAATATATAATCTTTGGAAGAAACTAATTTGTAGTTACCAATAGGATTTTCATTTGAGAGCATTAGGCAACCTGGACATGGATGTTTTTAGTAATCCATGTTCACTTTTCATTTAGCTTTGATACAATCATAAGTGTGACCTTTGCTTTTTGTGTCCAGAATATTTCAGTGATAAAATGCATATGTAGATCAGGTGACATGGGTATTTCTTCCAACATTTCTGGGAGCAATATTTTGAAGACGTATAAATTAGTGTTGGGGGTACAAAGAGGTGTACCCTGTGTCTATGAATATAGAGATAATGCATGAAAATACCACATTGTGAATAAATAATATAACTGGTTCCACTTTAAATAATGGATTGAATTGATATCTGAAACTAAGTAAGAAATCTTATATTGATATACAATCATTCATTCCAACCAGTTGTACATCTAATGGTAATATTAGGGTTATGGTTTATTATGAGGGGTGTGTGAGTTTTGCTTCAAATGTGATAATGGAAATCGAAAATAATGTGTTTGGAAAGAAGTTTCAAGAAAAGACCAGTCAGAAACGGAGGAATACATGTTTTCTGAAGGAGGAAGTGATTGAAAGTGAAATAAATGCCTATAAATTTGTGAACGTGTGGATGAAATATATATCCTATAATGTGCATAAACTCAAGAAATAGAAATGTACCAGTGTTGAATAAAAATAAACTTCAAAGTACATATCATGTCCCATAGGAATCTACTTGCATTGATGTTAAACTGGGTCAGTTACTGTAGAAATATTAGGATTTTTTTTTTTTTTTTGGTGTTATACTACAATTTATTTTAGCACTAGAATGCCACAGAATGTAGAGGAAAGAGCAATGGATTTTTAGTTATAGCACTAATAATCCAACATTTAATGACTTTTTTGGGGAGTCTGGAAATTACATAAGGCTATGTAACATATATTTTATTATTTAACATTCATAAATGCTTGGGATTTTAGTAATATTTCTAGTTTTTTATTTTTTATTTTTTAAGTTGTTGATGGATCTTCATTTTCTTTATTTGTATGTGGTGCTGAGAATAGAACCCAGTTCCTCACACATACTAGGCAAACATGTTAACACTGAATCACAAACCCAGCCGCTCCACTTTTGTCTTAACATCGAACACGCCTCTCCCTCTTCTTTACTCACTTTCTTCCTCATTTTTCCCCTTCTCTCTCTTCCTTTTTCGTTTTTCCTCCATATCTATTTTTCTCTCATGGCATTACAAACAGTTGTATGCTATGAAATTTAAATTTGAGACTGTTTTTTATAGTCACTATTTTTTTTAAAAAAAATTAATAATTATAATCACCTGATAGATATATTACATTTATTATACATATGTGTCTATATTCATGCATATGCATTACATATATTATATATATATATATATATATATATATATATATATATATATATATATATATATATACATATATATTTAAAAGTACTTTGATTAGCCTGTTAGAAATAATATACACCAAGACTTTCTTAATTCTGAAGTCTTCCAGAATTAACATCTTACAATGAAAATCAAATAAACATATTTAATAAAAAAGGTATCATTCTTTATTATCAATATTGATAATTTAATGTTTTTTATCACATTACGCTGTAATATGGCATATTATATCTTATGAATTAGAGAAATTTTTTTGAACAACCTATTATTTAAGGACCATATGCACTGACATTTTAAATGGCTTTCTTATGATTTCAATTTCTATCAATTATGTATTAATTGCCAAATACTTATTTTAGTACTTTTCATATTCATAATTGATATAAAGTGAATTGTTTAATTTTTCTGGTAATTAGTTACTTATTACAGTAGGGACATTTTTAATAGTTCTAAATTTTTATAAGTAAATGGTACAAAGATATTTTCATGCAAAATTAAGAATAATTGCATGCTCTAAATGTTTGATTGTTGATACATATAATACAGAGCTTTTGATGAGTCTCTTCCCAGTAAAACATAAAATGCAAAGATATCGTTGGGTATGTATGTCCAAATAAAGATAATGAAAAATACACATTATCAGCTAGAAACTATTAAATAAAAGATGAAAAGAACAATCCAACACATTGTACCAACTTATCAGATGAGGCAGTATTCTGAAAGAATAGCCTAAGACTAGACCTGGTCCATGACAAAATATTTACCAAAAATTGAAATATGAAAAATATAGGAAATGCTATGAATTTTTTATGAAGGTAGGTGGATTATCCTTTAATCTCAATTAAGTGTATTTTCAAAAGCCAGTTTTCTGGTAAAATAAATTTGTGATAGATACAACTACACAAAACAAAGTTTCTGCTTAGCAAAATGAATGCATCTCAACACTTTTTTAGCTGATTTCTTGCCACTCAATTTTAAACCTTTATTTATTTATTTATTTTTATTGATTGTTCAAAACATTACAAAACTCATGATATAATATCTTTCATACATTTGACTCAATTGGGTTATGAACTCCCATTTTTCCCCAAATACGAATTGTAGAAGCACATTGGTTACACATTCACATTTGTACATAATGGCATAATAGTGATGTTGTATTCTGCTACCTTTTCTATCCCCTACTATCCCCCCTCCCCTCCCCTCCCATCTTTCCTCTCTACCTCATCTACTGTTGTTCAATTCTCTCCATTGTTTTCCCCCCATTTCCCCTCACAAGCTCTTATATGTAATTTTGTGTAACATTGAGGGTCTCCTACCATTTCCATATGCTTTCCCTTCTCTCCCCCTTTCTATCCCCCCACTCGTCTTTGTTTAATGTTAATCTTTTTCTCATGCTCTTCCTCCCTGTTCTGTTCTTAGGTGCTCTCTTTATATCAAAGAAGACATTTGGCATTTTTTTAAGGATTGGTTAGCTTAGCTTAGCATAATCTGCTCTAATGCCATCCATTTCCTTGCAAAGTCTATGATTTTGCCATTTTTTAGTGATGAGTAATACTCCATTGTGTATAGATGCCACAGTTTTTTAACCATTCATCTATTGAAGGACATCTAGGTTGGTTCCACAGTCTAGCTATTGTGAATTGTGGCGCTATGATCATTGATGTGGCAGTATCCCTATAGTACGCTCTGTTAAGACCCTCTAGTCCGAGAAGGGTGATAGCTGGGTCAAATGGTGCATTCATTCCCAGCTTTCCAAGAAATCTCCATACTGCTTTACAAATTGGCCTTATCAATTTTCAGTACCACCAGTAGTGTACAAGTGTACCCTTTTCTCCACATCCTCGCCAACACTTATTGTTGTTTGACTTCATAATGGCTGCTAATCTTACTGGAGTAAGATGGTATCTTAGGGTGGTTTTGATTTGCATTTCTCTGACTGATACAGATGGTGAGCATTTTTTTATGTACTTGTTGATTGATTGTATGTCCTCCTCTCTGAAGTGTCTGTTCAGGTCCTTGGCCCATTTGTTGATTGGGTTATTTGTTATCTTATTGTTTAATTTTTTGAGTTCTTTGTATATTCTGGATATTAGAGCTCTATCTGAAGTGTGAGGGGTAAAAAATTGTTCCCAGGATGTAGACTCTCTATTTACCTCTCTTATTGTTTCTCTTGCAGAGAAAAAACTTTTTAGTTTAAGTAAGTCCCATTTGTTTATTGTTGTTATTAACTCTTGGGCTATGGGTGTCCTATTAATGAATTTGGAGCCCGACCCCACAGTATGTAGATCATAGCCATCTTTTTCTTCTATCACATGCAGTGTCTCTGATTTCATCACTAGCTCCTTGATCCATTTTGAGTTAACTTTTGTGCATGGCGAGAGAAAGGGATTCAGTTTCATTTTGGTGCATATGGATTTCCAATTTTCCCAGCACCATTTGTTGAAGATGCTATCCATCTCCCAATATGCTTTTAGCCTCTTTATCATATATAAGAATGTTGTAATTTTGTGGATTGATTTCTGTGTCCTCTATTCTCTACCACTGATCCACCTGCCTGTTTTGGTACCAGTACCACGCTGCTTTTATAACTATTGCTTTGTAGTACAGTTTGAACTCTGGTATCGCTATACCTCCAGATTCAAATTCCTGCTTAGAATTGCTTTTGCTATTCTGGGTCTTTTGTTTTTCCATATGAATTTCATGATTGCTTTATCATTTCTACAAGAAATGCCGTTGGGATTTTGATTGGCATCCATTTTAACCTGTAGAGAACTTTGGGTAATATCACCATTTTGATGATGTTAGTTCTGCCTATCCATGAACAGGGTACATTTTTCCATCTTCTAAGATCTTCTTCTATCTCTCTCTTTAGGATTCTGTAGTTTTCATTATATAAATCTTTCACCTCTTTTGTTAGGTTGATTTCCAAGTATCTTATTTTCTTTGAGGATATTGTGAATGGAGTGGTTTTTCCTCCTTTCCATATCAGAAGTTTTGCTCCTGATATACATAAATGCCTTTGATTTATGCGTGTTGATTTTATATCCTGCCACTTTGCTTAATTCATTTATTATCTCTAGCAGTTTCTTTGTAGACCCTTTTGGGTCTGTTATATATATTATCATGTCATCCACAAATAGTGATAATTTAAGTTCTTGTTTTCCTATTTTTATGCCTTTAATTTCTATTGTCTAATTGCTCTGGCTAGAATTTCAAGAACTAAATTGAATAGAAGTGGTGATAGAGGGCATCCCTGTCTTGTTCCAGATTTTAGAGGCAATCCCTTCAGTTTTTCTCCATTTAGGATGATGCTAGCCTGAGGTTTAGCATATATAGCTTTTACAATGTTGAGGTAAGTTCCTGTTATCCCTAGTTTTTCTAGTGTTTTGAACATAAAGGGATGCTGTACTTTGTCAAATGTTTTTTTCTGCATCTATCGAGATGATCATATGGTTCTTGTCTTTAAGTCTATTGATGTGGTGAATAGTATTTATTGATTTCCGTATATTGAACCAGCCTTGCATCCCAGGGGTGAATCCTACTTGATCATGGTGCACAATTTTTTTTGATATGCTTTTGTATTCGATTCATCAGGATTTTATTGAGAATTTTTGTATCCAAGTTCATTAGAGATATTGGTCTGTAGTTTTGTTTCTTTGAAGTGTCTTAGTCTGATTTCAAGATCAGGGTGATTTTGGCCTCATAGAATGAATTTGAAAGAGCTCCTTCTTTTTCTATTTCTTGAAAGAGCTTGAAAAGAATCAGTATTAATTCTTCTTTGAAGGTTTTGTAGAACTCCGCTGTTTACCCATCCGGTCCAGGGCTTTTTTTCGTTGGTTATCTTTTGATGGCTTCTTCTATTTCTTCCTTTGTCATTGGTCTGTTTAAATTGTGTGTGTCTTCCTGACTCAATCTGGGCAGATCGTATGACTTAAGAAATTTATTGATATCTTCACTATCTTCTGTTTTATTGGAATATAGGGTTTCAAAATACTTTCTAATTATCTTCTATATTTCTGTAGTGTCTGTTGTGGTATTGCATTTTTCACCCCCTATGTTAATAATTTGAGTTCTCTCTCTTCTTCTCTTCGTTATCATGGCTAAGGGCCTGTCAATCTTATTTATTTTTTCAAAGAACCAACTTTTAGTTTATCAATTTTTTCAATGATTTTTTGTTTCAATTTCGTTGATTTCTGCTCTTATTTTAATGTCGTCTACTACATTTGCTGTTGTTTTGCTCTTCCTTTTCTAGGTTTTTGAGGTGTAGTGTGAGTTCATTTATTTGTTGTTGTTTTTTTCTTTTTTTGAGGAAAGAACTCCAAGAAATGAATTTTCCTCTTAAAACTGCTTTCATTGTGTCCCATAGATTACAGTAGGTTGTGTCTGTATGGTCATTTGTCTCTAAGAATTTTTTTGTCTCCTCCTTAATGTCTTCTGTAACCCATTGATCATTCAGTAGAATATTGTTCATTTTCCATGTGATGTAGGATTTTTCCTTCCTTCTTTTATCATTGATTTCCAGTTTCATTTCATTATGATCTGATATGGTGCATGGTATTATCTCCACGCCTTTATATTTACTAAGAGTTGCCCTATGACCTAATATATGGTCTATCTTTGAGTAGGATCCATCTGCTGCTGATAAGAAGGTGTATCCACTTGATGATGGTTGATATATTCTATATATGTCGGTTAAGTCTAGGTTATTGATTGTGCTGTTGAGTTCTATAGTTTCTTTATTCAGTTTTTGTCTAGAGGATGTGTCTAATGGTGAGAGCGGTCTGTTGACGTCACCTATAATTATTATGTTGTAGTCTATTTGACTCTTGAACTTGAGAAGAGTTTGTTTTATGAGTGTGGCAGCTCATTTGTTTGCTGCATACAAATTGGTAATTGTTATGTTATGTTGGTGGATGGTTCCTTTTAACGTTATATAGTGTCCTTCTTTATCCCTTTTGATTAACGTAGGTTTGAAGTTGATTGTATTTGATATGAGTTTGGCCACTCCTGCTTGCTTCCGTGTGCCCTGTGAGTGGTATGATTTTTCCCAACCTTTTACTTTCAGCCTGTGTATGTCTTTACCTATCATATGAGTCTCCTGAAAGCAGCATATTGTTGGATTTGTTTTTTTGATCCAGGTTACTACCCTATGTCTCTTGAATGGTGAGTTTAGGCCATTAACATTTAAGGTTACAATTGAAATATGATTTGTACATCCATTCATGTTAATTTATTTATTTATTTTAGTTTGGCTAGTTTTTACTTTTTGGTTATTTTCCTCCCCCTTTACTGAGATACCTCCCACTGTTAGTTTGGGGCACTATTTTTCAATTCTTCTTCTTGTAGTATTTTGCCCAAATCCTTTGCAGTGCTGGTGTTATGGGTGTGAATTCTTTTAGTTTTTATTCATTGTGAAAGACTTTAATTTTATTGTCAAATCTGAAGCTTAATTTTGCTGGATACAGTATTCTTTGTTGGAATTCATTATTTTTCAGTGTTTGAAATACATTGTTCCAGGATCTTCTCACTTTCAAAGTTTGTGATGAAAAATCAGTCGTTAATCTAATTGGTTTACCCCTGAATGTAATCCGCCTCCTTTCTCTCGTAGCTTTTAATATTCTCTCCTTGTTCTGTATTTTGGCTATCTTCATAATTATATGTCTTGGAGTTGGTCTATTATGGTTTTGAATGTTTGGGGTCCTGTAGTCTTCAAGGATTTGGCAATCCATTCCATCTTTCATCTCTGGGAAGTTTTCTAGAATTATTTCATTTAATATGTTGTCCATTCTTTCGGTTTGAATCTCTATGGCTTCTTCTATTCCGATGACTGTGAAATTTGTTTTTTTTATGACATCCCATATCTTTTGAATAGACTGCTCTTGGGACTTAAGCATCTTTTCTGTGTTGACTATATTCTTTTCAAGTTGATAAACGTTGTCGTCATTATCTGATGTTCTGACTTCTATTTGATCTAGTCTATTTGTAATATTCTCGTTTGAGTTTTAATTAATAGATTCCTGCATTTCTAGGATTACTGTTTGATTTTTTTTAAGATCTCTATCTCCTGGTAAAGCTTGTTCTTTGCCATTTGAATTTGTTTAATTCATTTTCAAAATATACTTTTATTGCTAGGACTTGCTGATTCATGTATTCTCTAATATCCCTTTCCATCTGAGTTAGGTAAGCCTTGAGTTTTTTTCCCTATCCCTGTTTCTGATGATTCTAGGTCCTCCTGTAGAATTAAGTTGTCCTGCATTGTTTGTACACATTTTTTTCCTTTGTTTTTTCATGATGTTCACGTTGTTTTCCATCTCTATTTGATTGCTGTTTTTCTGCTCTATTCTATAGATTTGTTTTGGTTTAATATATCTGTTGTCTCTCCTTTGTGTTGGTAGACTATGCCTGCTAAAGTGAATTCTGCTTGGAAGGAATTGCGATGGCCGAGCTCCAGTGATGTCACCTGTCTGCTATGGTGGGCCCCAGGCTCCTTGCCAGGGTGTTCAAATGGGAGTGGGCTGGGACTGATCTGTCTCTGTTTGTTTTCAACTCCCGGTCACCGGCGGGCGGGCGGTCTCCAGCTGTCCAGTCACACAGTCAGCGGGTGGGCTGTCACTGGTGGGCGGGAGATCTCTAGCCACCCAGTTGCACGTGCAGCCAGCGGGCGATTGGTCGCTGGTAGGCAGGCGGGCACCAGCCACCCAGTCGCACCAGCAGCGGGCTGTTTGTGACCAGTGGGCGGGCGTTCTCCAGCCGCCCAGTCACGCGGGCCTGGCCTCTAGTCCCCTGTTATCTCCTGCTAGTCCTGGTTTCTCGTGCTAGACCAGATTTCCCATGAGTGATGCCTCTCGGCAGCTCATACTGTCCTCTGGGCCTGCCGTTTCTTGGGTGTGGATGGTGTCTATGGGGAACCCCGGCACTCTATTGTTTTGATTTTTTCCTCTTGCCCCTCTCCCAGCTCTGGCTAGACAGGTTTCGTTTTCGCCGCTGATGGGAGGGGAAGTTGAAGGTCAGGTGCCTGTAGTTTTCCCGACGTCTTTATGCAGGCTCTCTCTGATAATCTCTCCAATGGAAAGCCTAAGAGAGATTTTATGTGAATTCCCTGCTGTACGGGAGATGAGCTGAGTAACACAAACCTGTTTTATTGTTGCAATCTGTTGGAGAGTGGCGGTGGTTACTTCTGCTCTCCAAGATGGTGACCGTTGGTTTCCTTGGTGGAGTTTTTATTGTGGGGGGATAGAACTGTAGCACTTCCTTCCCCGTTTGAAATCCCAAACTCAGCCCGGGGCTCAGTTGGAGGTCAGCCAGCAGGATTCCACAGAATCTGCAGCAACGTTTCTCCCTGCCGGCTGGTCGCTTCTAGGTGGTGCCCTGCTGTCTCTAGCCACGGGGCAGGCCACACAGATTTGTCAGCCCGGATCTCCGGTCGCACATTTGGCTCGTGTTTGAGACTCAATTACCGGACCTCATTGGTGGAAATCATTCTTCTAGGTTTCGGTGCACACCCATTTTTCTGTAAGATCCTAACAAGATAATTTTTTGTCATTCTAACTCGTTATTCACCTGTGAAGTGGCGCAGTTCACAGGGTGTGAGTGGCAGATTCAGAGACATCCCTTCATCCTGACCAGGTTGTTTGCCATGGAAGATGACTTTTGCTCTCTCAGGTCCTTCATAGCTGCCTACATCTTCTCCATGGCTTATTTCTCCATGGACCTTTGAGGTTCTCAGCAGGTGAAAGATCCCCTACATTCCTGTATTATAAGACCAACTCTGTCCGTGCTCTTCTTTAAAGTTAGATTGAGGGAACACTGTAGGGTTAGGGTTAATAACATGTTTGATTTGGGTTAGGAATCATTCTGTTTATGAATAATTCTATTGAGAAGCTGCAATATGTATAAGAATATATAGTTGAAATATATGTAGGAAAACAGAAATCTAAGTAAGATTTGAATCCCAGAATGGCATTGGGCCCTTAATTGGGATACTTAGCGTTGAATTACGTTCTGCACAGATGTCTCAGGTAAATTGATATACAATGTCATAGGACCCTGTACCTTGGAAGATTGAATGTAGATGAGAACATCCATTTAAAAAGGTATAGTTGTTATTGAATGGTTAATTAAATAGGTACTTGTCACTTCCTGTTTTTCTCTATGCTTAACAAAACACTGTTGAAATCTTGAGAACTGTTAGCTAATCTTGTTCCCAGAATGTGCTGTCCCCAGTTTTCAAACTGCAGAATTTACTCTCTCACCTGGTTGCATGCAAACTGCCCACTCCCACTGACCCATCAATAAACTTCCCTCCTTGCCCTCGGCAAGGAAAGTATATAAGCTCTGCTCAAGCTCTTCTCAGGGCTCTCTGCTGTATTCAAGTGAGCTCTGAGCCCCAGCATGCTGGAACTCCAATAAACCCTTTGCTGTTTCATGAGTCAGTTTCTTGGTGGTCTCTTCCTCCAATGCACGCCCGACCTTTACACATGAAGTTTCCACTGATATCTGGCAGCGGCGGATGAGAGACCCCAACGGGCTACTCTTGGGGTAAGTAAGTCTCCTATTCCTGGTTTCAGGTTTCAGGTTAGGACTTGGAAAAATGGCTATTGATGAAGAGTGTGAGCTGTCTCCGACAGTGGCTGACAGACGTGTCACAGAGCCACAGGCCACGTTCCTGGAGGACGCCCCAGAGGACTTGGGAAATTTAGTTATAATAGATTCCTCGACTCAGTGATATTTTGTTTTGGATTCGGTATTGCCAGCCCATTGGTTATTGCCGGCTACTCAGTCCTGATCTCAGTGTTGGACGTCCATTGCCTGTCTTTATTGTCTTGTCTTGTCTGTTTCATGTGTCGTTGCTTTCACTGTTTGTGGATCTTTCATTATGGGACAGAGCACTTCAATGCTAGATCTCAGTTTAAAGGGCGACTCTTATGCGTGGTCTCATAAAATCCCAACACAATTAATGGCAATACTTCTCTGAGCTCAGTTCCAGAACTCAGTCTCTAAGGGGAATCACACCAGAGTTCAAGCCCAGGTGGACCCAGTCATCTCTTCCAAATGCCACACAAATGACCACAATTAAAACCAAAACACTCCCCAATGGCCCTCATCTTCTTCCATATAGACACTCATCATAACCTCTGGCTGGACGTTTCCATGAGGGGCATAGCCCAAGACAGTGTCCAAAACATGCTCCCTTGCCGCTAATTTGCCTAAAGTCAGGGTGGCCTGGAAACCCTTCCAGTGAACCAGGATTGATCAAATACACCTGCCATTAATACTGATCTTCTTCTGCAATTTGAGGCCTACTGACTGTCAGGTGTAGATTCTTTATGTGAATTTCAGTCATAAGAAAACCCAACCACATCTGCAGTGCTTTGAAAAACTCATTTGACCCAAAGGATCCCAATTCTCACTTGATGGACGTCAAGAACCTAACAGAGGATGGAGAGAAACTTCACCCACAATGACTGCTCTTTTGGCCATTTTGGTTTTGGATGCACACATGGGATCTTTCTTTAGATCTATCAGTTGCAGAGAATCTAAGACACAGCCTCACACAGGGCATAGAGTTGGATTCAGACACATCCATTTCCAAAGCAAGTAAGCAAAGAGCCACAGGTTATGCCCATTCATTTAGATCTGAAAACTGTTTTCTTCAGGCTTCACAAAGGGGTGGTCCGAAACAAAGTACTTCTTGACATTCAAGGCAACAGAACATTATGTAAGCAAAAGGCTCAAAGAAGGGTTTCTCCACTGAGAGTTTACTGGTCACACTGATATCTGCGTTTTCTGAGATGCTCTCCATTCCCTTCATCTATCCAGTACATGGCCATGTCACAGAGCTTGGAGGTGGTACAT
The DNA here is from genome assembly GCF_048772815.1 of Callospermophilus lateralis. Taxonomy (NCBI): domain Eukaryota; kingdom Metazoa; phylum Chordata; class Mammalia; order Rodentia; family Sciuridae; genus Callospermophilus; species Callospermophilus lateralis. The sequence goes on from NW_027513434.1 coordinate 1,728,061, forward strand.
ATCTTGGACACAAAACCATGAGCCTATTCTGGAGATTGGCGAGAATTCAGAAAGAAAATTGAAAATTACTAAGATCGTTGGTGTTGCCCATCCTTAAGGAAAGCTGCAATCCATTCATTAATTGGGCAGGATGAATGCTGGGAAGCTTTCTACAAGACAGGACAAATCCATTGATGCATTCTCTTTTCTAATTTCTACAACCACGGACATAGTGGGATACACAGACATAGAAACACTCGCCTTGTCAAACGTCTTACTAGAAACAGTTCAACCCCAAAAAACAAACCACCTTTCCTACCTATTTTCAGAACATGAGACAAAATCATAAACCCAAAACCACACCCATATTGGCACCTCCTTCCCCCAAGTAGGTCTGTGACTCTAGGGAGTGTCCTCTGACTGGTGGGCCATACAATTTTCCCCTGAAAAGTCCTGTCCTGTCTCAGGTCTGTTCTCCTTGACCAACTCTGTTAAGTTGTCAGAAGCTAGTGTTTAGCCACTACCTGCTTTCTCAGGAAAGGCCCTTCTTCAGAGCTCTCCTTGCTTTTGCCATCCTAACATCAGTAGGTACAAAGAAAGACTGACTCTGTCCTTGGTAAATCCAAACAAGTGAGCCCATTGGGACTGGGACTGGGACTGGCTCTATGTGCCTGGTTTCCAGTATCCCAAGTTCAGAGAGATCCATCACCAAGAAAGTGAGGTGAGGTCACTCCCTTCAGGAACTGAATAAATTCACTGCCTTGTAAACCATTTTGTCCTAATAGTTGCTTCCAAGTGTCCCATTAGATGGAGGCTTCCCCTACTTCCTTTGAAACTTTCACAAGTTCGAATGGTATGTCATCCTTAGGAACCCGGGAATAGCTATCCACACAGGCCTGGTTTGGTCAATCTCCTCTACATTAAGAAGAGAGAGGCTGATTCAGACACATCCCTTCATCCTGACCAGGGTGATTGCCATGGAAGATGACTTTTGCTCTCGCAGATCCTTCATAGCTGACTATATCTTCTCCAGGATTCATTTCTGCATGGACTTTGGAGGTTCTCAGCAGGTGGAAGATCCCCTACATTCCTGTATTGTAAGACCAACTCTGTCCCTGCTTTTCTTTAAATATAGGTTGATAGAACAGTGTATTCTTAGGGCTAATAAAATGTTTGATTTGAGTTAGGAATAATCCTGCGGGATGAATAATGGTATTGGGAACCTGAGATATTTATAAAAATATAGAGGTTAAATATATGAATTAAAACCGAAATCTAGGTAATTTTGAAGCTCAGAAGGGCATTGGGCCCTTGATTGGGATACTTAACTTTGATTTACATTGTGTACAGATGTCTCAGATAAATAGATATACAATGGCATCGGACCTTGTAGCTTGGATGATTGAATGTTGAAGAGAACATCCAGTCAAAAACGGATAGTAGGTAGAATTAGGTACAGAGTTGGTTTAGGAAGAAGAGTGAGTATAGGATTTGGAACAAAAGTTCTGGAGCATTAGGGTTGTGGTTAGAGAGTGAAAGGGAACATAAGTTCATGTGAAGGGTCAGTCACAATGGTGAACTGGTGAAAATATGCAGGAAACCACATATCTTTAGAGACATTATGAAATCAGGCAAAGTATAAAGTGAGTGATATGATTATGCATTTTCAACAGGGTTGAGTTTCAATATATAATCTTAGGAAGAAACAAATTTCCCCTTCCTCTCCTGTTTTCTCTTTTCTTTCCACTATACAAAGTCTAATCTGGGACAGAAAAGATCCGTCCTTTATAGGGCATATCAGGACATATACAGGATTGCCTGGAGCCCTTAGTTTGGGTAATGATTTAGCAGATAAAACTACGCATGACATACATATTTTCTCTACAGTAGAAGAAGCTACAAATTTTCATAAAAAATTCCATGTCAATGCTAATACTATACATAAGCGCTTTAAAATAACTAAGGAACAAGCTAGACAAATAATAAAACAATGTCAAAATTGTGTGACCATTTTACCACAAGTTAATCTTGGAGTCAATCCTAGAGGATTGATACCTAACCATATTTGGCAGATGGACGTCACAAACTTGCCAGAATTTGGAAAATTAAAATATTTGCATGTTACAGTTGATACTTCTTCTGAATTTTTGATGGACTCCCTTCATGCCGGAGAAAAAAAAACTAAAGATGTTATAGCTCATTGCTTACAAAATTTTGCCACTGTGGGCATTCCAAAACAGTTAAAAACAGATGTTGCCCCTGGTTATACTTTTACCTCTTTTAAAGAATTTTGCTCATCATTTTGCATTACTCATATAACAGGAATCCCATACAATCCGCAGGGACAAGGCATAGTTAAATGAGCTCATCAAACTATTAAAACGTACTAATTAAACAAAAAAAAAAAGGAATTGCGAAGGGGTATATATTCCCCAAAGATAAACTTAAAATAACCCTTTTTACTCTAAACTTTGGAAATTTGGATTCATCAGGGCTTATTCCTGTGGAAAGGCATATGTGTCCAAAAAATGTACATAAGCCCAAGGTACTTTGGAAGGATATTCTAACAGGACAATGGAAATGTCCTGACCCAGTAATTGTCTGGAGTTGGAGGTCTGTTTGTGTGTTTCCACAGGGAGAACAGCAGCCGATTTGGATTCCAGAGAGACTAACTAAAGCGATTTCTACAGATTAAAAGAATATGATTTGGCTCAAATCCATAACAGCTGATATCCAGAACTCCAGTTTGGCTATTCTTACATCTGTGACAAATCCAGGATGCTTTTTTCAATATCTATTTTATTATTACCCTTTCCCATGTCATGAAGTTCTATTTTGGTTTTTGAGCTCATACAAACCTAGGTTAATGTTTTGCTGATCAGTTCTATTTTTGGACTATAGAGTTTTTAGACATTGCAATGGAGATTTCACCTGTAAAATGTTATAAGGCCTTTACTCTTATGTTATGTGTTGTATGTATTATATTACGTGTGCACACTTGTGTTTTTTGTTATATGTTTGAATGTACGTATGTCCATATATCATATATGATGAGCGCTCATGAAAAAATGGATCCAAATATATTTTTATACACTTGATGTAAATGTTTTAATTTAAATTGGGTAAACACCTGTTGAGGATTGTTTTAAAATGTGTACAAAAAAGGAGGTTAACAGATCTGTTTGTTTACTTTCACCTTTTCTTTTCATTATATTTAATAATTCTCTTCAAGACAATGTAAATTGTTAAGAAAATTGTTTTCTTTTAGTACCTTCTGGAATGTTACATAATTTTTCTTTGGCCATTATTGCCAAAATTCCTATCTTCATCCCAGTGCCTGTAAAGACAAAGATAAAACCAATCTACAGCTTCTGCAATAGCCATCACTGAACTGCTTGCAGAACTTGCCTCGACTATGTATCACCTGTATGCATTGTGAACTCACCTGCATGCATTGTGAACAATATGTTGGTGAATTGACTTGTGGTAGTGTTGGGGTATTTTTGCTGATGATGTCATCGGTGGTACAATTTTTCCAAAAGGAGCCGTGAATTGGCTTGGTGTATCTTCCTCCCTTCTGCTGTCATGGTCGTTCAGCTAAAATTTGGGGGCCAACAGAGGTGAGACAAAGAACCTCACCCCCCGCTGGTACAAAGACCTCTCCACAGGTGTGACTGTATACTGGACCTGTAGCTAGTGACGGGTAAGATCCAATTGCAATGGTACCAATCTAAGACTGGAGGCTGATACCTTGAGGTCAGCTCATTCGATAATGGGTAAGCACCATATGTACTATTGGACAACCTAAGGCAGGCATGGTCCCTAAGCCACATGCTTGTTGTTTAAACAGAGAGGGGGAGGTGTTGAGAGGCACAGCCCAAGGGGCCAAACAAACTTTCAGACTGCCGGCTGATGATTGGCTAACAGCGGCCCCAGCAACATCAAGCTAATTGGCTCCTCTGCGGTGATGCTCATTGGAGATGCTCATTGAGCAGTTTCCCCACCCTTTCAGACTGCAAGCTGATGATTGGTTCACAGCAGCCCCAGCAATATCTAGCTGATTGGCTCCTCTGTGGTAATGCCATTGGGCTGTTTCCCCACCCTTTCAGACAACGGAGCTGCTCATTGTGGGACTTTTTGGGCTCTGCCCACACGACCCAGCCAATCGACCTCAAGAGAAGGAGTGTGGAGGTTGAGAGCTTGTGGGAAGCCAGTAGTGGCAGTTGGGCTCTGAGGGTTTTTCCCGAGGAGCTAATTTTTAGTCATGTGTGGTTCTAAAAGTAATTTTAGTTTCTTTTGACAAGTGGCTCCTGAATTGTGCCCAGCCAGATTGCAGCAATCCTAAAGTGATGGAGAAAAAGAACCCAAACAGAATAGAAATACAAGCAGTTTAGAGAGGCATGGTGTATAGTTGGATTTACCTTTTGCATGATAAAGGGTAGGTGTTATAAATCTAGTCAATTTTAAATTGAAATAGTTCTCCATGTGTTTTATAGTTAACAAATATGTGAATTCCTATCTCCCTTTATCTGTAGGCTATTCAGCACATGTATTTTTGAATGTACATATAGAATACTACCTGGTATCACATGTACATTTTTGTTAGATGGCTGACTTGGCAGATACAAATTTTTAGAAGAGGTCACTCCTCCTAAACGTTGTTGGAATTGAAAATTAAAACTATGGGTGAGCTTCCTAGTTGAACAATATAATACATAAATCCATGTTCAGTAAAATGAATAGTTTTGGATCTGTGGATGTTATATATTTCATGATGAATTTCGATTGGCATATATATTGCTACCTTTTAATGCCTCTCTCTCTCTCTCTCTCTCTCTCTTTATATATATATATATATATATATATATATATATATATATATATATATATACACACACACACACTCTCCAGATTTTTCAGAATGTAAAATATATGTGTCTTATTATACAATCCCTAAATGCATTCATGTTCATGAATGTGGATTTATAACCAAATGTTCACAAAGTTATTTTCAGAAATATTCATCCACCTTAAATACATATTGTATCCTAGTACTGAAATCAAAATTCAGTGAATGGTGCATAGAAGTCCTAATTTTTCTACAGTAACTGACCCACTTTAACATCAATGCAAGTAGATTCCTATGGGACATGATGTGTATTTTGACCTTCATTTTTATTCAACACTGTTACATGACTATTTCTTCAGTTTATGCACATCATAGGATATATATTTCATTCACAATTTTGCAAATTGATAGGCTTTTGTTTCACTTTTAATCACTTCTTGCTTCAGTACACAAGTATTCCTCTATGTTTTTTGACTGGTCTTTTCATGATACTTCATTTTATTTTAGATTTCAATAATCACTTTTAAAGCAAAACTCACACACTCTTCATGATAAACCATAAACCTAATATTACCATTAGATGTATAAATGGTTGTAATGAATGTATGTATCTCAATATAAGATTTCCTGTAAATTTGTAAATATCAATTCAATCCAATATTTAAAGTTGGAACCAGTAATATTATTTATTCACAGTATGGTCTATTCATTCATTTTATCTATATTCCTAGACACAGGGAACACCTATTTGTACACCCTATACTAATTTATACACCTTCAAAATATTGCCCAAGGAAATGGTGGAAGAAATACTGATGTCACCTGATCTACATATGCACTTTATCACAGTAATATTCTGGAAACAAAATGCAAAGTTCACACTTATGACTGTGCCAAAGCCTAAATGGAAAGTGTGCATGGATTACTAACAATATCCATGTCCAGATTGCCTAATTCTCTCAAATGTCAATCCTATTGGTGACTAAATATTTGATTCTTTCTAAGGTTTTATCCTCAACCTCTACCCTGTTGAAAATGTCTAATCCTATCACTCAATTTATACTTTGCCTGATTTCTTAATATCTCCATTGATATCTGCTTCCCCATATATTTTCCCCAGTTCATCATTGTGTCTGACTCTTCACATGTGGTGACATTTACATTCACTCTCTACCGCAAACCCTATTGCTAAAGAACTTTTTGTCCAAATCCTATACTCACTTTTCTTCCTAAACCTACTGACTGTCTTCCTAATCCTACCAACTATGCCTATATGAGTGGATGTTTTCTTCTACATTCAATCATCCAATTTTCAAGGTCCTATGCCATTGTATATCGATTTATCTGAGACATCTGTTTAGAAGATATTTAAAAGCTAAGTATCCCAATCAAGGGCCCAATGCTCTTCTGGGCTTCAAATCTTACCTAGATTTCTGTTTTTATACTTATATTTCACCTATATATTCTTGTAAATATCACAGGTTCCCAATACCATTATTCATCCAGCAGAATGATTCCTATCCCAAATAAAACCTGTTATTACCCTAACCATACACTGTTCCCTCAATGTAACTTTACAGAATAGCAGGGAAAAAGTTGGTCTTACACTACAGGAATGTAGGGGATCTTCAACCTGCTGAGATCCTCAAAGGACCATGCAGAAATGATACCCTGGAGAAGTTGTAGGCAGCTATGAAGGATCTGAGGGAGGAAAACTCAACTTCCATGGTAAACAACCTGGTCAGAATGAAGGGATGTGTCTTTATCAGCCTCTTTCATCTTAATGTAGAGAAGATTGACCAAACCAGGCCTGTGTGGAGAGCTGTTCTCGGGTGCCTATGGTTGATATACCATTCCAACGTGTGAAAATGTCACAGGAAGTAGGGGCACCCTCCATCTCATGGGACCCTTGGAAGCAACTCTTAGGACAAAGTGGTTGCCAAGGCAGTGACTTCATTCACTTCCTGATTGAGGTTACCTCACATAACGTCCTGGGTGATGGAACTCTCTAAACGTGGGATTCAGAAAGCCAGGCAAGCACAACCAGTCCCAGTCCCAGTCCCAGTGGTCTCACTTTTTTTGGATTTACCAAGGACAGAGTCTGTCTTTCTTGGTACCTACTGATGTGAGGATGGCCAAAAGACAGGAAAGCTAAGAAGAGGGGCCTTTCCTGATAAAGCAGGTAGTAGCTCACCACTGGCTTCTGACAACTTCACACAACATTCCTCCCTCAATGCAGCACAAAGGTCCCTTTCACTCATGAAGAGGAGGTCCAACCCTCAACTGTTCTGTAAAAGAACTTCAGAGAGAGAGGTTAAAGATTCCTGCAAAGCTGTTATGGAGGTTTCTAATATATTTAAGTTTTGGTCTATTTCTGCTTCTAACTGGGTCATTTGTTGTGTCCCATGGACCAGGGCAGTGGTTCCTGTGCCCACCCTTGTGGCAACTCCTATTCTTTATAGGATGGCTAAAGTGAGGGACATATGTTCCCAGTGAAACCGGGTTGTATGTCCCACCTATTCGATCTTCAAATGAACCTGCGTCATGATAGAGCATTCTGGGTAACATATGCACCATTACACAATTAATCACATCCGTTTTTCATTTCATGAAAACATCAACAATGTTTTAGTATATAGAATTATACTGTTGTAGGGACGGACAAGGCAAGGCACCTAAGATAGCACCAAAGACAGTGAAACAGTCCTATTTGGTTGCACCCAGATTCAGAGGGCATTGCTTCGGTTGTAATCAATTAATCTTCTGAATTCCAAGTTTAGGTAGTTTCAGAATTTTGTACCCAACATGTAAGAGAAGTGGCTCAGAAGATCACACTCTGAAGAAGTTCACAAAAAGCTGTTTTTGTTTCTGTTTTTTTTTTTCTCTGTTCTGGGCAAGTTAACTTTTCAAGGACAACTGGGTGGGGGAGAGCTTTTACTTCCCTTTCTTTTTTTCCCCCTGCCAGCTGTTACCATGGAGCCCAGATGGTAACTTCTTTATCTTAGAAATGTTGCCATCTCTGTGAAGCCCCAGTTCAAGGCCAGAGGAATTGTTCACATATTTTGTGAAAAACTAGTAAGGGGGTGTCTAGCTTAGGAGTGCTGATTATTTTTAGCCAGTGGCCAAGTGGAACAGGGCAACATTAAATGAGGAAGGTTATCTACACTGAAATCGTTTATAGGGACTTTTTTGCTGAAAGTCCTAAAGTCAGCCATGGTGAAGACTCCTGGAGAAGGTCAGTGAAAACTTTTCTGTGGGCCTGGTACAGAGGGGGGAGACAGAGAAGTCGGGGCTTAGAGCAGCTTCATGGATCTGAGAATGAGAAAGGAGAGATGTAAAAGAATAATGGGAAAGGGGTTTGGGATATTCCTAGCAACAAAACTTGAGCAGTAGAACAGGTAGAGCAGAGGGGAAGAAGGGAGTGAGTATCCACAAAGCCTGTGAGGGACTTTAAATTTTTAGTAACCTGTTTTCAGTGATGAAAGAGCAACTTTAAAGGCCATTTTCATTACATTTGGATAAGGGTCTGAGGGCTCTCCTCAGCTGGTTTGAGCTATGGGTTAGCTGGAAAGAGGACCTGGTGGGACCCAGTGCGGGCAGTGACAAGAGAAGAGAGGAGTGAGTCGGTGGAGGGGTACCTCAGTACCTGCTTCTCAGCCAGGGGGCAATGGTCTGAGAACCGGTGTTGGTTTGGGTTTTTGATCTAGTAATTGAAGGGAAGAAATCAGGTTGCTGAGTTTGGAGTGACAGCAGATAGTCTGGAGATGAAGGCTGAGGGTGAGGATCTATTGGAGAAGCATAGTTCAGGATGTGAGCGAAGGAGGGAAAAGGCCTCCACATAGGGGAATCTCCTTTTACCCTTTTGAGCACTTGCAGAAGTTAAAAAGGTCACACAGTATTTGAGGATCTAGAGACCCCTCTGGGGGCCATGGGTTTTGGTTATCTAATTGGTCATATGGCCAATGCTGTGTACAGAATTTGATGAGGAGTTCGGGTTCCATCAGGAAGCCCCTGTATGCTCACATCCCCATGACTTACAGAAGAAATTGGCTTTTCCTCCACACAGCTGTTGCTGTTTGTGGCTTTGATTGTCTGCCGGGCAAACATAGTAATCTAGGCTAGCCAACCTGCACCTGGCTTACCTGTCCCGACATCCATAATGTTTGTTTCCATTATTTATGGTACAAAAGGTATTTAATGGAATTTTAGTGGTATCCTCTTCATCAGGGATATCCTAATAGGAAAGACCTATAGCCAGCTAGCAAATGTCTGGGTGGAGAAATGGCCACCAGGTCCCAAAGTGGGCTATATGTGAGATAGATTATACTTCTTCTCCAGTAGGATTTGTGATCAGCCATCGCTGCTGAAAGGGCTGATGAGGGTTAGAACTACTGGTGGTCAAGGAGAGACTCTATAGCTTCATCCACCTGGCGAATACACAATTTGAAAGGGTTACCAGTCTCTTCCAGTTTCCAGGCAGAGTCTGGACAGGGTGCAGGCTTGAGATGAGAGGCCAGGATCCAGGAAGTGATTCTGTCTACCTTTACCACTGTAGGTGTTATAAGTAGAACCTGGTATGGTCCTTTCCAGTGGGGTTCCAGGGATGACACCTGATGTTGTCTTACATAGACAAAGTCTCCTACTTGATATTGATGTGGAGTCCCCTCATCTCCAGGTTGGTAGGCAGTGGCCAGCTGTTTTCACAGGTATCGCTGAGTTCTTTCAACAGCTGTAAGTCTGTCAAGCATGGTGGTGTGGAAGGGATCGTTAGGTCTTAGAGTTGGGGTTAGGTCCCTTACTGGAATAGGGGCCCCATAGGGAATTTCATAGTGGGTGAGGTTACCCAAAGAAACAGAGAGAGAATTTCTTGCATGAAACATTGCATAAGGCAGAAGCATTGTCCAATCTTTTATGTCGGTCTCTAAGCTTAATTTCATTAAGGTCTCTTTAATGGTTCTATTCATTCATTCTACCTGTCCTGCACTCTGTGGTCTATAAGCACAATGTAATCCCCAGGGTACTGGCTAACCCCTAACGTACCTGGGTCATGAATGCAGGTCCATTATCAGACTCTGTTACCTTAGGCAGGTCGTATCTTGGAAAAAAATCTTCCAGGATCTTCTTGACCACCATTTGTGCTGTTTCTTTCTTTCTTTCTTTTTCTTTCTTTCTTTCTTTCTTTCTTTCTTTCTTTCTTTCTTTCTTTCTTTCTTTCTTTCTTACTTTCTTTCTTTTTTTTTGGTGGGGAAGGCTTTAATCCATCCTGAAAATGTATCTACAAAGACTAGGAGATATTTAAGTCCATACCTTGCATGCTTAATTTCAGTAAAGTTCACTTCCCAGAATTGTCCTGGTCTTTTTCCTCCTAGGTGCTTTCCTCCAGGAAGCTTGGAAGGGTAAGCATAAACCAATTGATGGACCCGACAGGCTTTTGTTACCCATTCAGTCCTTTTGCTGTGATTTGGTCAGTGGAAAACTCTGTTCTTCATCCTTCAGGAATGCCTGCAGTTTCTTTGAACAAAGTTGAGTGAGTTGATGTACATTTTCTACTGACATAGTTAGAGCCATGACTATAGGAGTTTTTACTGAAGGATTTAGAAATCCCACTTGGTTGCCTTCAGGGTTAAAAGTTATTTTGGCCCAGAGCTTGGTGAGCAGATCTCTGCCCATCAATGGGGCCAGGCATTCTGTGATTACTAGGAAGGATTGATGGATTTTCCTTTTCCCAGGTCTATGGTCCTCTTAGTTGTCCAAGCCCGATACTTACTGCCATTTGCCCCTTGAACTAGAGACCTTTTATTTGATAGATGGCCCAATGGGGCCTTGAGGGCTGAGTATATTGCCCCTGTATCCACTTCAAAGTTTACTGGGGTCCCCTACACTTCAAAAGTTACCCTGAGCTCCGGGAGGGGATGTTAGCCCCGACTTTTGGAGTCATCCTCAAGAGTCAGAATGGCTGGCAGGAGTGGCTGTCTCTTTCTAGGGAACTCTTTGGCCCAGTGTCCTTTTTTTTACAGTAGGCACAGTGATCTGAGGCAAGGAGTGGCCTCTGGCGTGGGCCCAGGTATCCCTTCCTGTCTCCCTGTTTCTTAATTTCTGGCCTATTTGTTGTTGTGACCAGGACCTTAGTCAGCGCCTTAGTCTGTCTTTTGTTTCTTTTATCCTCCCTTTGTTCCCTTCTCTTCCTCAGTTTCTCTCTTAAAGTATACCTTCTCAGCTTCTCTGACTAAATCTCTCAAAGTCATATCTTGTAATCCATCTAAGCATTTTAACTTTCTTTTAATATCCGGGGCAGCTTGCCCAATAAAGGCCATTGTGACAGATGACTTTTGATCCTCTGCCTGAGGATTGAAAGGAGTGTATCTTCTATATGCCTCCATAATTCTCTCTAGAAACATAGAGAGAGGTTCTTCAGGCCCTTGAATAATCTCTCTTACCTTGGCCTAATTAGTTGGTCGCCTAGCGGCCGCACGGAAATCCACTATTAGAGCCCGGTGATAAGTGAACAGATGCTCCCTACCTTCAAAGTTTTGGGGGCCACAGTTGGGTTGGTTCAAAGGAAAGCTGGCTTTGATTATCTTGGGAAGTTGTGTCAGTCACGCATCTGGTCAGAGGATATTTTTTTCCAGCTTCCAGGAGTATTCTATTTTGATCCCCTGTCATGAAGACAGTCCCTATGAGTTGTTGGCAGTCATCTCAAGTAGGCTAGTGTGAAAACATCAATGACTCAACCAGACCTGTGTGCCAGGTGGGGTGCTCAGAAAAAGGGGGATTGTTATATTTCCAATTATGTACGTCTGAAGAGGAGAATGGCCAAAACTGGTAGGCTTGCATTTTTTCCCCCATGGCCGTCGTCAATCTTTGGCCCATAGGGATGGAGGGGGAGCATCATGGGAGTTCCAGTGTTTTCAACTATTCACTGCTGGCGAGTTCCTATAGCCGGGCCAGCTTCCTCAAGGGAAGGAAGGGCTGTGTGTGCCACTGGGGAGCTATCTGGAGGGTGCTGTGCTCCTCCAATTGCAGAGAGGCTGAGTCAGCAGCAGGGGAATCACTTAGAGGGTGTTGGGGATTGGGGGAAGAGGGCAGGGGATAAGGAGGGGGAGGAGAATCTAGTAGAGTCAAATCTTGTGACTCAGGGAGAACAGAGGGTGGAGAAGGAAGAAGAGCAGAGGGTTTGAGAGATCATGGGGGAAGGAGTAGGAGCAGGGGCAGCGGTAAGGAAAGGCTTCACCCATGGAGGAGGAGATTTGCAGAGGTCCTGCAAAGTTAAGATATATGGCGGAATGATCCAGATGGCTATGTGGCCCTGGCCAAAAGACAATATCTCTAACTTTTTAAATTAGTGGGAAGTAGAAAGTTCCTTCTAGAGGCCATCTGACTCGAAAGGTGGGTCATTCTGAGGCACAGAGTGTCTTCCAGGTCCAGTGTTTTACTAAATAAAAAAGATTCTGAGCCCTTATGTGGACTTTGGGCCAGTGATCAATGGTCAGGGACAGAGGCATTGAAGTGCTCTGTCCCATAATAAAAGATACACAAATAGTGAAAGCCACGACACATGGGGTCTCACATTCGCCGCTGCTGGATTTCAGTGGAACCTCCATATGAAAAGGTCGGGCAAGCCTTGGAGGAAGAGACCACAAAGAGATTGTCACATGCAACAGCAAAGGGTTTATTGGGGGTCCAGCATGCTGGGGCTCAGAGCTCAATTGAAAAGAGATGAGAGCCCTGAGAACACCTTAAGCAGAGTTTATATAATTTTCTTGGAGAGGGCAGGGAGGAAAGTTTATTGATGGGTCCAGGTGAGTGGGCAGTGTGCGTGCACACGGGTGAGGGAGTACATTCTGCAGTTTGGCAGTTGGGGAGAGCACATTCTGGGAACAAGATTAGCAAAGAGTTCTCAAGATTTCAAAAGTGTTTTGTTAAGCATACAGAGAAACAGGAAGTGACAAGTACCTATTTTATTAACCTTTAACTACCGACTATCTTTTTTTGACTGGATGTTCTCTTCTACATTCAATCATCCAAGGTACAAGGTCCTAGGCCATTGAATATTGATTAATCTGACACATCTGTGCAGAACCTAATTCAAAGCTAAGTATCCCAATCAACGGCCCAATTCTCTTCTGGGCTTCAAAACTTACCTAGATTTCTGTTTTCATACATGTATTTCACCTATATATTCTCATACATATCACAGGTTCCCAATACCATTATTCATCCAGCAGAATGATTCCTAACCCAAATCGAAAATGTTATTAACACTAACCGTACACTTTCCCCTCAATCTAACATTACAGAGAGGAGGGACAGAGTTAGTCTTACAATACAGGAATGTAGTGGATCTTCCACCTGCTGAGAACCTCAAAGGTCCATGCAGAAATGTCCTCTGGAGAAGATGTAGGCAGCTATGAAGGACCTGGGAGAGTAAAAGTCATCTTACATGACAAACAACCTGGCCAGGATGAAGGGTTGTGTCCAAATCAGCCTCTCTCGTCCTAATGTAGAGAAGATGGAACAAACCAGGCCTCTGTGGAGAGCTGTTCCCAGGTTCCTATGGTTGATATACCAATCTAACTTGTGAAAGTGTCACAGGAAGTTGGGGCAGCCACCATCTCATGTGACCCTTGGAAGCAACTGTTAGGACAAAGTGGTTGCCAAGCCAGTGAACTCATTCAGTTCCTGAAGGAAGTGACCTCACCTCACTTCCGTGGTGATGGAACTCTCTGAACATGGGATCCAGGAAGCCAGGCATCCAAGCCAGTCTCAGTCACAGTCCCTGTGGGCTCACTTGTTTGGATTTACCAAGGACAGAGTCAATCTTTCTTGGTACCTACTGATGTGAGAATGGCCAAATACCAGAAAAGCTCTGAAGAGGGGCCATTCCTGAGAAAGCAGGTAGTGGCTCACCACTAGCTCCTGACAACTTCACAGAGTTGACCAAGGAGACCAGATCTGATAAAGGACAGGCCATTTTGGGAGAACATAGTATGGTCCAGAAGTCAGAGGACACTCTGGATAGTCACAGACCTACTTGAGGGAAGCAGGTGCCTTTTTGGGTGTTGGTGTGGGTTTGTGGTTTTGTCTCATGTTCTGAGAATAGGTAGGAAAGACGGTTTTGAGGTTTGGAGTGAAATGTTTCTACTAAGTTGTTTCACAGGGCGTGTGTTTCTATGTCTGTGTATCTCACTGTATCCGTGGTTGTAGACATTAGAAAAAAAGAATGCATCAATGGATGTGTCCTGTCTATTAGAAAGCTTCCGAGCATTCATCCTGCCCAATTAATGAATGGACCAGGGCTTGCATAATCAATGGGTAACACCTGCTATCTTCCTAAGTTCCAGTTTTCTTCCTGAATTCTGGCCACTCTCCAGAATAGGCTCATGGTTTTGTGTCCAAGATATGTACCACCACCAAGCTCTGTCACATGGCCATATACTGGATAGCTGAAGGGAATGGCGAGCATCTCAGAAAACTCAGATATCAGTGTGACTACTAACATCTCAGTGGAGAAACCGTGGTTGGGCCTTTTGCTTAACAATTGTTCTTTTCCCCTGAGTCAGGAAGGACTTTGCCTCAGGCCAACCCGTTTGTGAAGCCTGAAGAAAACCGTTTTCAAATGGAAATGAATGGGCATCACCTGTGTCTCTTTGCTTAATTGCTTTGG